>NW_026992269.1:0-97548 GCF_028769735.1 Zonotrichia leucophrys gambelii
CCACCACGGCTTGGACACGCCTGCTACAGCTGAGACCCACCCACTACAGCTGCGACACGCCCACCACAGCTGGGACACGCCCACCGCAGCTGGGACACGCCCACTGCATGTGGGACACGCCCACTACAGGTGAGACCCCGCCCACTACAACTGGGACACGCCCACTACAGCTGAGACCCCGCCCACCGCAGCTGAGACACGCCCAATGCACCTGGGATCCCGCCCACCAGCGCTGGGACATGCCCACCACAGCTGGGACCCCCGCCCACCACATCTGGGACACGCCCATTGCACCAGGGACACGCCCACCACATGAGGGGCACGCCCACTGCAGCTGAGACACGCCCAATGCACCTGGGACCCCGCCCACCACAGCTGGGACCCCGCCCACTATCTCTGGGACACGCCCACCACAGCTGGGACACGCCCATTGCACCTGGGACACGCCCACCATTTGTGAGACCCCGCCCACCACAGCTGGGACACGCCCATCGCACCAGGGACACGCCCACCACATGAGGGACACGCCCATCGCACAAGGGACACGCCCACAACACATGAGACCCCGCCCACCACAGCTGGGACACGCCCGTCGTACCTGGGACACGCCCACTATGTCTGGGACACGCCCACCACAGCTGGGACCCCACCCACTACAGGTGGGACACGCCCATCACTCAAGGGACACGCCCACCACAGCTTGGACACGCCCACTACAAGAGGGACATGCCCACCACACATGAAACCACGCCCACCCCAGCTAAGACCCCACCCCCAATACTTGGGACACGCCCACCACACCTGAGGCCCCGCCCCCTCCCCGTTAGCCCCGCCCCTCACCCGGCGCTCTCCATCCAGCTTTTCCAGTTTTTCTCGTGGAATTTGGGCACCAGGCGGAGCCGCCCCGACTCCACCGCCTGCACGGGGGAGAGACACCCCAAAATGTCCCCAAATGTCCCCAAAATGTCCCCAAATGTCCATAAATGTCACCGCCTGCACAGGGGAGAGACACCCCAAAATGTCCCCAAATGTTCATAAATGTCCCCAAATGTCACCGCCTGCACGGGGGAGAGAGAGACCCCAAAATGTCCCCAAATGTCCCCAAAATCTCCCCAAAATGTCCCCAAAATGTTCCCAAATGTCCATAAATGTCACCGCCTGCACAGGGGAGAGAGAAACCCCAAAATGTCCCCAAATCCCCCCCAAAATGTCCCCAACCTGTCCCCAAATGTCACCGCCTGCACAGGGGAGAGACACCCCAAAATGTCCCCAAATCCCCCCCAAAATGTCTCCAACCTGTCCCCAAATGTCACCGCCTGCACAAGTGAGAGAGAAACCCCAAAATGTCCCCAAATTCCCCCCAAAATGTCCCCAAATGTCACCTGAAGGGTCCCCCAGGTGTGCTCAGATGTGTCACCAGATGTGCCCAGGTGTCCCCAGGTGTCCCCAGGTGTGTGTGATCCCCCCAGGTGGTCTCAGGTGTCCCCAGGTCTATCCCAGGTGTCCCCAGGTGTGTCCCCAGGTATCCCCAGGTATCCCCAGGTGTCCCCAGGTGTCCCCAGGTGTCCCCAGGTGTGCCCAGGTGTCCCCAGGTGTGTTCCCAGATGTCCCCAGGTATCCCCAGTTGTGTCCCCAAAGTGTCCCCAGGTGTCCCCAGGTGTCCCCAGGTGTGTGTGATCCCCCCAGTTGTGTCTCAGGTGTCCCCAGGTCTATCCCAGGTGTCCCCAGGTGTGTCCCCAGGTATCCCCAGGTGTCCCCAGGTGTCCCCAAAGTGTCCCCAGGTATCCCCAGGTGTGTCCCCAGGTGTCCCCAGGTGCCCCCAGGTGTGTCCCCAGGTGTCCCAGGTGTGTCCCCAGGTATCCCCAGTTGTGTCCCCAAAGTGTCCCCAGGTGTGCCCAGACGTGTCCCCAGGTGTCCCCAGGTGTGTGTGATCCCCCCAGGTGTCCCCAGGTATCCCCAGGTGTCCCCAGGTGTCCCCAGTCTCACCTGCAGCGCCTCCCGGGCCATGTCCCCGCAGGTGAGGAACCACTGACGCTTCAGCAGGAACTCAACGACGTCACCGGAGCGGCTGCGGGGACAGGGGACACCTGAGGGACATTGGGGACACCTGGGGACACCTGAGACACACCTGGGGACACCTGAGAGACACCTGGGGACACACCTGGGACACCTGAGATGACATTGGGGACACCTGAGAGATACCTGGGGACACCTGAGATGACATTGGGACACCTGGGGGACACCTGAGGACAGCTGAGAGATACCTGGGGACAGCTGGGACACCTGAGGGACACCTGGGGTGACATTGTGGACACCCGGTGACAGGTGTGTACCTGCAGAGGGGCAGGGTCATGGCGTGGGGTGACACTGAGGTGACACTCAGGTGACAGTGAGGTGACAATGAGGTGACACTGAGGTGACACTGAGGTGACATTGAGGTGACATTGAGGTGACACAGGTGACACACAGGTGTGACACAGGTGACAATGCCGTACCTGCAGAGGGGCAGGGTCATGGCGTGGGGGGATATTGGTGACACAGGTGACACAGGTGACATTGAGGTGACACAGGTGACATTGAGGTGACACAGGTGACACTGAGGTGACGCAGGTGACAATGCTGTACCTGCACAGAGGCAGGGTCATGGCATGGGGTGATATTGAGGTGACATTGAGGTGACACTGAGGTGACACTGAGGTGACACAGGTGACATTGAGGTGACACTGAGGTGACACTGAGGTGACAATGACGCACCTGCACAGGGGCAGGGTCATGGCGTGGGGGATGTTGGTGACACAGGTGACACTGAAGTGACACAGGTGACATTGAGGTGACATTGAGGTGACACTGAGGTGACACAGGTGACACAGGTGACACTGAGGTGACAATGAGGTGACACAGGTGACAATGAGGAGACACAGGTGACACAGGTGACAATGACGTACCTGCACAGGGGCAGGGTCATGGCGTGGGGTGACACTGAGGTGACATTGAGGTGACACTGAGGTGACACTGAGGTGACACAGGTGACACACAGGTGACACTGGTGACATTGAGGTGACACTGAGGTGACACAGGTGACATTGAGGTGACACAGGTGACAATGAGGTGACACAGGTGACACACAGGTGTGACACAGGTGACAATGCCGTACCTGCAGAGGGGCAGGGTCATGGCGTGGGGTTACACTGAGGTGACACTGAGGTGACACAGGTGACACAGGTGACACAGGTGACACTGAGGTGACACACAGGTGACACTGAGGTGACACTGAGGTGACACAGGTGACACTGAGGTGACACAGGTGACACACAGGTGACACTGTTACCTGCAGAGGGGCAGGGTCATGGCGTGGGGTGACATTGAGGTGACAATGAGGTGACACAGGTGACACTCAGGTGACACACAGGTGACACAGGTGACACCGTTACCTGAGGAGGGGCAGGGTCATGGCGTGGGGTTACACTGAGGTGACATTGAGGTGACACAGGTGACATTGAGGTGACATTGAGGTGACACAGGTGACACACAGGTGACACACAGGTGACAATGCCGTACCTGCAGAGGGGCAGGGTCATGGCGTGGTCGGTCACCCCCCGGAGCAGCCCCCGCTGTGCCAGCGCTGCCACCACCTGAGGGCGGGCCTCGAACCTGGGCACACCCTGGGGACACACAGGGGACACTGAGGGGACATTGGGGGGACATTGGAGACATTTGGGAACATTGGGGACATTGGGGACATTTGGGACATTGGGGGGATTGGGGACATTGGGGACAGAGGGGTCATGGGGGCAATGGGGACATTGGGGGGATTGGGGACATTGAGGGGACACTGGGGACATTTGGGACATTGGGGACATTGGGGGCACCCTGGGGACAATGAAGGGACATTGGAAGGACATTAGGGGGATGGGGGACACATTTGGGGACAGTTCGGGGTCATTTGGGGACACCTTGGGGTCATTTTTTGGGGCCATTTGGGGCTAGTTTGGGGTCATTTTTGGGGTCATTTGGGTAAATTTTGAGGTCATTTTTAGGGCTATTTTTGGGGCCATTTGGAGCCAGTTTGGGTCCATTTTTGGGGCCATTTGGGTCATTTTTAGGGCTATTTTTGGGGCCATTTGGGGACAGTTTGGGGTCATTTTTGGGGCCACTTTGGGGTCATTTTTAGGGCCATTTTTGGGGCAAGTTTTGGGTAATTTTTGGGGCCATTTGGGTAATTTTTGAGGTCATTTTTGGGGTCATTTTTGGGGCATTTTTGGGTCAGTTTGGGGTAATTTTTGGGGCCATTTGGGGACACCTTGGGGCCATTTTTGGGGTAATTTTTGGGGCCATTTTTAGGGCCATTTTGGGGCCATTTTTGGGGTCATTTTTGGGGCAAGTTTGGGGTAATTTTTGGGGCCATTTGGGGACAGTTTGGGGTCATTTTTGGGGCCATTTGGGTCATTTTTAGGGCCATTTTTGGGGCCATTTGGGGTCATTTTTGAGGCCATTTTTGGGGCCATTTGGGGACACTTTGGGGTCATTTTTGGGGCCGTACCTGCAGCCACCCCCCGCCCGGGGGACACAGGGTGCCGTCGTCGGCGATGACCGAGAGCAGCGGCAGCGCGTGGGCCCGGGCCAGGGCCAGGTCCTGGGGGCTGTGCCCGGGGGTCACCTTGACCGCACCTGGGGACAGGGACACACCTGGGTCACACCTGGGTCACACCTGTGTGTCACCTACTGACTGTCATCTGTGAGCTATTGTCATCTATTGTCACCCACAGGGCCTGGGGGCTGTGCCCGGGGGTCACCTTCACCGCACCTGGGACAGGGACACACCTGGGTCACACCTGTGTCACCTATTGTCATGTGTGTGTCATACCTGTGTGTCACCTGGGTCACACCTATGTCACACCTGTGTGTCACCTATTATAGCCTATGGTCATCTATTGTCACCCATTGTCACCCACAGGGCCTGGGGGCTGTGCCCGGGGGTCACCTTCACTGCACCTGGGACAGGGACACACCTGTGTCACACCTCTGTCACCTGTGTGTCACCTGGCTCACACCTGTGTGTCACCTATTATAGCCTATAGTTGTCTATTGTCACCCAGTGTCACCCACAGGGCCTGGGGTCTGTGCCCGGGGTCACCTTCACTGCACCTGGGGACAGGGACACACCTGGGTCACACGTGGGTCACCTATTGTCACCCCAGTCCTTCCCAGTTCCTTCTAGTCTCTCCCAGTTTATTCCAGTATCACCAAATCCCCTTCCAGTCCATCCCAGTCCCTCCCAGTTTATCCCAGTCCCTCCCAGTGCCCCTTTAACCCTTCCCAGTTCCTCCCAGTCCCTCCCAGTATCCATGACTCCATTCCCAGTGCCTCCCAGTCCATCCCAGTCCCTCCCAGTTTATCCCAGTCACCCCCAGTATCCATGACTCCACTCCCAGTCCATCCCAGTCCCCTTTTAACCCCTCCCAGTCCATCCCAGTCCCCCCCAGTCCCTCCCAGTTTGCTCCCAGTCCATCCCAGTACCCATAACTCCATTCCCAGTCCTTTCCAGTCCATCCCAGTTCCCCCCCAGTGTCCATAACTCCATCCCAGTCCCCCTTTAGCCCCTCCCAGTCCCTCCCAGTATCCATGACTCCATTCCCAGTCTGTCCCAGTCCCCCCCAATCCCATCCCAGTCCATCCCAGTCCCTCCCAGTATCCATAACTCCATTCCCAGTCCCTCCCAGATTATCCCAGTGCCCCTTTAACCCATCCCAGTCCATTCCCAGTCCCCCCCAGTATCCATGACTCCACTCCCAGTCCATCCCAGTCCCCCTTTAACCCCTCCCAGTCCCTCCCAGTATCCATGACTCCATTCCCAGTCCCTCCCAGTCCATCCCAGTCCCTCCCAGTATCCATGACTCCATTCCCAGTCCCTCCCAGATTATCCCAGTGCCCCTTTAACCCCTCCCAGTCCATCCCAGTCCCCCTTTAACCCCTCCCAGTCCATCCCAGTCCATCCCAGTCCATCCCAGTCCCTCACCGGTTCCCAGCTGGGGCCGCACGCTGGGGTCGCTCACCACGGGCAGCAGGGCCCCGGTGAACGGGTGCCTCACCTGCCGGCCCTGCAGGTGCTGAGGGGGCGTGGTCAGAGCGGGCCACGCCCCCGAGACACGCCCTGACCGCGCCCGGCACGCGCCGGCCCTTTAAGAGCCTCTGGGTAAGCCCCGCCCCTTTGTGGGTGGAGCCATTCCAGACCAATCCCTGCCTGGCTATGAGATGGCCCCGCCCAGCCATTGGCCACGCCCCTCAGCAAAGAAGCTCCACCCCCTTATGCCAAGCCCCACATTTTTACCCTTATATGGATATTCAGAAAAGGGGAGGAGCTAAATTGGGACAGCCAATGGCTGCCCTGCAGGGGAGCCACACCCACAATTCCTATAAATATTGGGGTCCCAATGGCCCCGCCCCTCCAGGTGACAACCCATCCCTCTGTGTGAGGCCACGCCCTCCAGGTAAGGCCACGCCCCTCCAGGTAAAGCTCCGCCTCTCCAGGTAAAGCCCCGCCCCTCCAAGTGAGCCCCTCCCCCTCCAGGTTTAGACCCCACCCCATCCCAATGATGAAGCCCCTCCCATCCCAATGAAGCCCTGCCCCAGATGAAGCCCCACCCCCTGTTTAAGCCCCGCCCCCCGATGAAGCCCCGCCCCTCACCAGGTACCGGGGGTCCTGTGGGTGCACGGCCACGGCCACGTCCCCAAAGAGCGTCTCAGGGCGGGTGGTGGCCACAGGGACCTCCAGCCCTGGGGACACATTGGGGACATTGGGGACACATCGGGGACATTGGGGACACATTGGGGACATTGGGGACACCATCAGGGACATTGGGGACACATTGGGGACATCATCAGGGACATTGGGGACACATTGGGGACACCATCAGGGACATTGGGGACACATTGGGGACATCATCAGGGACATTGGGGACACAGTGGGGACATTGGGGACACATTGGGGACACCATCAGGGACATTGGGGACACATTGGGGACATCATCAGGGACATTGGGGACACCTTCAGGGACATTGGGGACACATTGGGGACATTGGGGACACATTGGGGACACCATCAGGGACATTGGGGACATCATTGGGGACATTGGGGACACATTGGGGACATTGGGGACACATTGGGGACATCATCAGGGACAGTGGGGACAACTTTAGGGACATTGGGGACACAGAGTTGACGCCCAGCGGACATGGTGGGGACACCAAGGGACACCAGCAGACACCAAAGGACACCCAGGGGACACCAGTGCCACCCCCAGTGTCCCCCTGGCTGTCCCCATTGTCCCCAGTGACACCCCAGCTGTACCCAGTGTCCCCAATGCCACCCTCAGTGCCACTCTGGCTGTCCCCATTGTCACCAATGCCACCCTCAGTGCCACTCCCAGTGTCCCCAATGCCAACCCCAGTGCCACCCCCATTGTCCCCAGTGCCACCACCCACCGTCGTCCCCCTCCACGGGGTAGGCAAAGGTGACGAGGACGCCGAAGGTGACGGGGTGGGGACAGTTGGGGACACTCAGCGCCGTGGGGCCCTTCAGGACACGAGGCTCCACCTGCGGGGACAGCGGGGACGTTGGGGACACTGGGGACACTGGGGACATTGGTGACATTGGTGACATTGGGGATATTGGGGACATTTGGGGACATTGGGGACATTGAGGACACCATTTTGGGGGCATTGGGGACACCATTGGTGACACTGAGGACATTCAGGACACCATTTTTGGGGACATTTGGGGACATTTGGTGACACCTCCACATCCGCCAATGCCAATCTGAGGGCACAGCTCCAGGTCACACTGGGGACATTCAGGACACCATTTTGGGGACATTTGGGGACATTTGGGGACATTGGTGACACCTCCACATCCGCCAGTGCCGATCTGAGGGCGCAGCTCCAGGTCACACTGGGGACACTGAGGACATTGGGGGACATTGGTGACATTTGGGGACATTGGTGACATTTGGGGACATTGGTGACACCTCCACGTCGGCCAGTGCCGATCTGAGGGCGCAGCTCCAGGTCACACTGGGGACATTTGGGGACATTGGGGACACTGAGGACATTCAGGACACCATTTTGGGGACATTGGGGACATTTGGGGACATTGGGGACATTGGTGACACCTCCACATCCGCCAGTGCCGATCTGAGGGCGCAGCTCCAGGTCACACTGGGGACATTTGGGGACATTTGGGGACATTGGGGACATTGGGGACACTGAGGACATTCAGGACACCATTCTGGGGATATTTGGGGACATTTGGGGACATTTGGGGACATTGGTGACACCTCCACGTCAGCCAGCGCGGATCTGAGGGCGCAGGTCCAGGTCACACTGGGGACATTGGGGACATTGGTGACACTGGTGACATTTGGGGACATTGGGGACACCATTGGTGACACTGAGGACATTCAGGACACCGTTCTGGTGACATTGAGGACATTGGTGACACCTCCACGTCGGCCAGTGCGGATCTGAGGGCGCAGCTCCAGGTCACACTGGGGACATTGGGGGACATTGGGGACATTGGGGACATTTGGGGACATTGGTGACACCTCCACATCCGCCAGCGCGGATCTGAGGGCGCAGCTCCAGGTCACCGCCCGCAGGTCCCGGCGGATCAGCCCGGCCTCGAAGAGACGCACGAAGGCCTCGGTGACAGCGCGGGAGAAACCCTGGGGACACCACGGCCACGCTTGGGGACACTTGGGGACACTCTGGGGATGTTTGGGGACACTTTGGGGACATTTCGGGGAGGTTTGGGGACGGTTTGGGGACACTTTGGGGACAGTTCGGGGATGTTTTGGGACATTCCGGGGAGGTTTGGGACAGTACAAAGGAGTTCAGGAAGGTGGAGGACACTTGGGGACAGGCTGAGGACACACTGGGGACACTTGGGGACACTTTGGGGACATGTCAGGGAGGTTTGGGGACAGTTTGGGGACATTTCAGGGAGGTTTGGGGACAGTTTGGGGAGGTTTGGGGACAGTACAAGGGAGTTCAGGAGAGTGGGGGACACTTGGGGACACTTGGGGACAGTTTGGGGACAGTTTGGGGACAGTTTGGGGACACTTGGGGACATTTCAGGAGGTTTGGGGACATTTTGGGGAGATTTGGGGACATTTCAGGGAGGTTTGGGGAGGTTTGGGGACAGTTTAAGGGAGTTCAGGAAGGTGGGGGACACTTGGGGACACTTGGGGACACCTTGGGGACATTTCAGAGAAGTTCGGGGACAGTTTGGGGACACTTGGGGACACTCTGGGGAGGTTTGGGGACACTCTGGAGACATTTCGGGGAGGTTTGGGGACAGGTCAGGGAGGTTTGGGGACAGTACAAGGCAGTTCAGGAAGGTGGAAGACACTTGGGGACACTTGGGGACAGTTTGGGGACACTTTGGGGACATTTCGGGAGGTTTGGGGATGGTTTGGGGACATTTTGGGAGCTTTGGGAACAGTTCAGGACGGTTTGGGGACAATTTGGGGAGGTTTGGGGACAGTTTAAGGGAGTTCAGGAAGGTGGGGGACACTTGGGGACACTTTGGGGACATTTCGGGGAGGTTCGGGGAGGTTTGGGGACAGTTCAGGACGGTTTGGGGACAATTTGTGGAGGTTTGGGGACAGTACAAGGCAGTTCAGGAAGGTGGAGGACACTTGGGGACACTTGGGGACATTTTGAGGACACTTTGGGGACATTTCAGGGAGGTTTGGGGACATTTTGGGGACATTTTGGGGAGCTTTAGGTACAGTTCAGGGAGGTTTGGGGACAGTTTAAGGGAGTTCAGGAAGGTGGGGGACACTTGGGGACACTTGGGGACAATTTGGGGACACTTTGGGGACGGTTCAGGGAAGTTTGGGGACAGTTTGGGGACAATTCAGGGAGGTTTGGGGACAGTACAGGGGAAGTTCACGGGAGTTGGGGACACGTGGGGACACCATGGGGATGTTTGGGGACAGTTTAAGGGACTTCAGGAGAGTTGGGGACAGTTTGGGGACACTTTGGGGACAGTTTGGTGGCATTTGGGGACAGTTTGGTGGCACTCACGGGGTCCATGGTGAAGGCGCAGCGGCTCCAGTCCAGCGAGGCCCCGAGCGCCCGCAGCTGCTGCAGGATCTGCTGCCCGTGCCTGGGGACATGGGGACATTGGGGACAATGGGGACAGTGGGGACATTGGGGACAGTGGGGACATTGGGGACATTGGGGACAATGGGGACATTGGGGACAGTGGGGACAGTGGGGACATGGGGACATTGGGGACAGTGGGGACATTGGGGACATTGGGGACATTGGGGACATTGGGGGATTGGGGACATTGGGGACATTGGGGACACTGGGGACAGTGGGGACATTGGGACATTCGGGGGATTGGGGACAGTGGGGACATTGGGACATTGGGGACATTCGGGGGATTGGGGACAGTGGGGACACATTGGGGACATTGGGGACATTGGGGGGATTGGGGACAGTGGGGACACTGGGGACATTGGGGACATTGGGACATTCGGGGGATTGGGGACATTGGGGACATGGGGACATTGGGGACAGTGGGGACAGTGGGGACATTGGGGACATTGGGGACATTGGGAACATTGGGGACAGTGGGGACATTGGGGACAGTGAGGACATTGGGGGGATTGGGGCGATTGGGGACAATGGGGACATTCGGGGGATTGGGGACATTTGGGAAAATTTGGGACATTTGGGACATTGGGGACATTGGGGACAGTGCCCTCAGTGCCACCAATGTCCCCAAAGGGGTCCCCAATGTGTGCCCAGTGTGTCCCCAGCATCCCCAATGATGTCCCCAAGGGTGTCCCGAATGTGTTCCCAATGGTGTCCCCCATGTCCTTGATGTCCCCAATACCCCAAATGTCCCCAATGTCCCCCAAATATCCCCAATGTCCCCAGCGTCCCCAGTGTGTCCCCAAAGTGTCCCCCATGTCCCTGATGTCTCTCACTGTCCCCAATCCTCCCAATGTCCCCAAAGTGTCCCCAGTGTCCCTCACTGTCGCCAATGTTCCCACTGCCCCCATTATCCCCAATGTCCCCAGTGTGTCCCCAATGTCCCCAGGGGTGTCCCCATTGTCCCCAATGTCCCCAAACCCCCCCAATGTCCCCAATGTGTCCCCAATGTCCCCAGGGGTGTCCCTCCCCAGTGTCCCCAATGTCCCCAACCCCCCAGTGTCTCCCAATCCCCCCAATGTCCCCTCTGTCCCCAATGTCCCCAATCCCCTCAATGTCCCCTGTGTGTCCCCAATGTCTGCACCGTCCCCAATGTCCCCCATTGTCCCCAATCCCTTCAATCCCCCCAATCCCCCCATTGTCCCCAATGTCCCCAAATGTCCCCTCAATGTCCCTGCTGTCCCCAATGTCCCCTGTGTGTCCCCAATGTCCCCAATCCCCCCACTGTCCCCTCTGTCCCCAATGTCCCCTGTGTGTCCCCAATGTCCCCACTGCCCCCAATGTCCCCTCTGTCCCCAATGTCCCCTCTGTCCCCAATGTCCCCTGTGCGTCCCCCAATGTCCCCATTGTCCCCTCTGTCCCTCACCGCTCTGTCCAGCCCCAGACCTCGCGCAGGAACCGATCCCGGCCCAGCTCCTGCCGGCGGCACCCGCGGTGCTGCCACAGCCAGCGCTCCACCACGGCCTGGGGACATTGGGGACAGTGGGGACAGTGGGGATAGTGGGGACAGTGGGGACACTGAGGACACATTGGGGACATTGGGGGCAGTGGGGACAGTGGGGGATTGGGGACATGGGGACAGTGGGGACACACTGGGGACAGCCCTGGGGCTGCCACAGCCAGCGCTCCACCACGGCCTGGGGACATGGGGACATTGGGGACAATGGGGGCATTGGGGACAGTGGGGACACAGTGGGGACATTGGGGACAGTGGGGACAGTGGGGACATTGGGGACAGCCCTGGGGCTGCCACAGCCAGCGCTCCACCACGGCCTGGGGACACATTGGGGACAGTGGGGACACATTGGGGACAGTGGGGACAGTGGGGACACATTGGGGACATGGGGACAGTGGGGACATTGGTGACACATTGGGGACATTGGGGATAATGGGGACACATTGGGGACATTGGGGACAGTGGGGACATTGGGGACACATTGGGGGCATTGGGGACAGTGGGGACACAGTGGGGACATTGGGGACATTGGGGGCATTGGGGACATTGGGGACACATTGGGGTCAGTGGGGACATCCCTGGGGACAGGACAAGCAAATTTGGGGACATTTCAGAAATATTTATGGACATTTGGGGACATTTGGGGACAGCTTAGGGACGTTTAGGGACACACCTGGGTGGCAATGCCAGCGTGGGGATGTTCAGAGAGGATTTGGGGACATTTCAGGAGGGTTTGGGGACATTTGGGGACACACCTGGGTGGCAATGCCAGCGTGGTCGGTGCCCGGCACCCACAGCACGTTCCAGCCCTGCATCCTCCGCCTGTGCCCAAAAAACCCCAAATAACCCTGAAATAACCCCAAAAATAACCTCCCAAATAAACCCCAAAATAATCCAGAAATAACCCCAAAAATGTTCTCAAAAAAATCCCCAAAATAACCCTGAAATAACCCCCAAGAATCCCAAAATAATCTAGAAATAACCCCAAAACTGTTCTCAAAAATCCCCAAAACAAGCCCCAAGAAAACCCCAAAAGAACCCTGAAATAACCCCCAAAATAACCTCCCAAAAAACCCCAAAATAATCCAGAAATAACCCCAAAAATGTTCTCAAAAAATCCCCAAATAATCCTGAAATAACCCCCAAAAATCCCAAAATAATCCAGAAATAATCCCAAAACTGTTCTCAAAAAAACCCCAAAAAACCCCAAAACACCCTGAAATAACCCCAAAATAACCCCCAAAATCCCACTCAAACCCCCCAAATCCCAACACAACTCCCCCAAAACTGCCCCAAATCCCCCCAGACCCCCCAAATCCCCCCCAATCCCCCTCAGGCCCCCCAAATCCACCCAAAATCTCCCCAAATCCCTCTGAAATGCCCCCCAAACTCCCCCAAATCCCCCCAAACCCCCCAAAATCCACTCAACCCCCCCCAAATCCCCTCAGGCCCCCCAATTCCCCTCAAAATCCCCTCAAACCTCACTCAAACTGCCCCAAAATCCACTCAAATCCCCCTCAGACCCCCCCAAAACCGCCCCAGACCCCCCAAAATCCCCCAGACCCCCCAAAATCCCCCCAGCCCCCCCAGTCCCCCCGTACCATCGCACCAGGGCGTCCTGCAGGCTGACGGTCAGGGCGTGGCCCAGGTGCAGCGACCCCGTCACGTTGGGGGGGGGCAGCACCAGGCTCAGCACCGGGGACCCCCCCGACACCTGGGGGGGGGCAGGAATTGGGGTGACCCCCCCAGGTGGGGCTGGGACCCCCCCCAGGTGGATTTGGGACCCCGCCCAGGTGAATTTTGGGGGTTCTCCAGGTGATTTTTGGGGTTCCCCAGGTGATTTTTGGGACCCTCCAGGTGACTCTGGGGGTCCCCAGGTGAATTTTGGGGTTCCCCAGGTGTGTTTTGAACCCCCCAGGGAATTTTTGGGGGTCCCCAGGTGAATTTTGGGACCCTCCAGGTGATTTCGGGGCTCCCCAGGTGGATTTGGGACCCCCCCAGGTGAATTTTGGGCGGTCCCCAGGTGTTTTGACCCCCCCCCAGGGGATTTTTGGGACCCCCCCCCCCGGTGATATTTTACCCCCCCAGATGCATTTGGGGTTCCCAGGTGAATTTTGGGACCCCCCCAGGTGATTTTTGGGGTTCCCCAGGTGATTTTTTACCCCCCCAGGTGATTTTTGGGGTTCCCCAGGTGAATTTTGGGGGTCCCCAGGTGATTTTTTACCCCCCTCCAGGTGATTTTTGTCCCCCCCAGGTGATTTTTGGGGCTCCCCAGGTGATTTTTGGGGCTCCCAGGTGTGTTCTGAACCCTCCCAGGTGGTTTTGGGGCTCCCCAGGTGATTTTTGGGGTTCCCTAGGAGATTTTTGGGACCCCCCAGGTCATTTTTTACCCCCCTCCAGGTCATTTTTGGGACCCCCAGGTGAATTTGAGGCCCCCCGGGTGATTTTTGTGACCCCCCAGATGAATTTGAGGCCCCCCAGGTGATTTTTGAGGTTCCCAGGTGATTTTTGGGGTTCCCAGGTGATTTTTGGGGTTCCCCAGGTGATTTTTGGGGTCCCCAGGTGGTTTTGGGGTCCCCCCTCACCTGCTCAGGTGCGCTGGGGCTGAAGACCCCTCCCCTCTCCCACCATTGGTACCAGGCGGCCTCGACGTAGCGGGGGCTGTACCTGGGGGGGAGGGGCACGCCCGTGGCTGTGTCCCCAACAATGTCACCTCAGGGGGGGATGGCACCCCAAAACCCCCCAAAATTCAGCAAAATCACCCCAAAAATCACCCCAAAAATCCGCTCAAAATTCAGCAAAATCCGCTCAAAATTCAGCAAAATCACCCCAAAAATCCACTCAAAATTCATCAAAATCACTCCAAAATCCCCCCAAAAATCTGCTCAAAATCCACTCCAAAATTCAGGGAAATCACCCCAAAAATCCACTCAAATTTCATCAAAATCACTCCAAAATCCCCCCAAAAATCCCCCAAAACATCTGCTCAAAATCCACTCTAAAATTCATCAAAATCACCCCAAAATTCAGGGCTGTACCTGGGGGGGAGGGGCACGCCCATGGCTGTGTCCCCAACAATGTCACCTCAGGGGGGTGGCACTGCCACCGACCCCCCAAAATACCCAAAAATCCCAAAATCCCACCAAAAAATCCGCTCAAAATTCATCAAAATCTCCTCAAAATTCACCAAAACCACCCCAAAATTCAGGGCTGTGTCCCCAATGTAACCTCAGGGGATGGCACCCCAAAATTCAGCAAAATCACCCCAAAAATCCGCTCAAAATTCATCAAAATCCCCCCAAAATTGGCTCAAATTCACCCCAAAATTCATCAAAATCACCCCAAAATTCAGGGCTGTGTCCCCAAGTGTCACCTCAGGGGGATGGCACCCCAAAATCCCCCAAAATTCAGCAAAATCACCCCAAAAATCCGCTCAAAATTCATCAAAATCTGCTCAAAATTCACCAAAATCACCCCAAAATTCAGGGCTGTGTCCCCAATGTCGCCTCAGGGGGTGGCACTGCCACCGACCCTCCCTTGGGGACGCGCCTGAACCCCAAAATTGCCCAAATTCCCCCAGTTTTACCCTTTTTTCCATCGGGCCCCAGCGGGTGCTGATATTCCACCTCAGCCTGGGGGCTCCAGCCCTTGGGCAGCGGCTGCGGCGCCTGCGGGACCAGTAGAAACCAGCATGGACCAGTATGAACCAGTATAAACCAGTATAAACCAATTTAAATCAGCATAAACCTATTTAAACCAGTACAAACCAGTATGAACCAATAAAACCCATTACAGATCGATACGGATCAGAATAAATCAATACAAACCAATATAAACCAGTGTAAACCAGTACGGACCAGTATGTACCAACGTGGACCAGTATAAACCAATGGAAACCAGTATAGACCAGTACGGACCAGTATACACCAGCATGAACCAGTATGAGCCAGTATAAACCAGTATAAACCAATAAAAACCAATTTAAACTAGCATAAACCATTATAAACTGGTACGGACCAATATAAACCAATTTAAACCAGTATAAACCAGTACAAAGTGCCTAAAACCAGTCCAGACCAATGCACACCAGTACAAAGCAGTGCCTGGCCCAGTTCCTCCCAGTCTCTCCCAGTGCCCCCCAGTCCCCCCCAGTATAAACCAGTAACCCCAAATCCCCTTTAACCCTTTCCCAGTCCCTCCCAGTATCTCCCAGTACCCCCAGTTCCCTCCCAGTGCCCCCCAGTATAAACCAGTAACCTCCAAATCCCCCTTTAACCCTTTCCCAGTCCATCCCAGTCCCCCCCAGTATAAACCAGTCCCCCCAAATCCCCTCCCAGTCCCTCCATTTCCTCACCTTCCCTCTCCCAATCCCTCCCAGTGCCCCCCAGTATCTCCCAGTCCCTCCCAGTATCTCCCAGTCCCTCCCACTCCCATTTCCTCACCTTCCCCTCTCCCAGTCCCTCCCAGTTTCCTCCCAGTATCTCCCAGTCCCCCCATTTCCTCACCTTCCCCTCCCTCTCCCCTCTCTCCCTCCTCAGCCGCAGCCGCTTCTCCCTCTGCTCTCGGCCCCGCAGCCTCGCCCGCTCGGGCCCGTCCCAGCCGGGGCTCCCGGGGCTCTGGGCGGCCGGAGGGGTCCCCGCTGAGCGGCTCCCGCTGCTCCAGCGCCGGGCCCGGGCCCGGGGAGCCCCCGGAGGCCCCAAAATCCGGGGGGCGCCGAGGGCGGCGCGGCTGAGGGAGGGCGCCGCCATCTTGGAACGGGGCGGGGCGGCGCACGTGACCGGGGAAAGGGCGGGAACGGCGTCACGTGACCGGGAAAGGGCTGAATTGGCGTCACGTGACCGGGAAAGGGGCGGGATTTGGGGGTTGGGGCGTGGCCTCGGCGGGAAGGGGGCGTGGCCTCGGGCCGCGGCGTGGGGTGAGTGTTTGGGGCGGATTTGGGGGAATTTTGGGGGATTTGGGGGAAATTTGGGGAAATTTGGGGTTTTTGGGGGGAAATTGGGGATGGAGGCTGGAGGGGAGCCAGGGGGTTTGGGGTAATTGGGGTTAATTGGGGGTTTGGGTTAATTTGGGTTAATTGGGGGGATTTTGGAGGAAATTTGGGGGATTTTGGGGAATTTGGGGAGGGGGGAGTTGGGGGAAGTGCTGAGGAGGTCGGGGTAAAGGGGGTTAATTAGGGGGTTTGGGGTAATTGGGGCTAATTTGGGTTAATTGGGGAGTGTGGGTTAATTAGGATTAATTGGGGGGCTTGTGTTAATTTGGGTTAATTGGGGGGGTTGGGTTAATTGGGGTGCGTGGGTTAATTGGGGGGTTTGGGGTAATTGGGGTTAATTGAGGGGTTTCAGGTAATTAGGATTAATTGTGGGGGTTGTGTTAATTGGGGTTAATTTGGGGTGTTTGGGGCAAAGTGGGAGTGGGGTGAATTTGGAGGATAATTAGGGGAGCTGTGCCCGGGTGTAACCTGTGTGTAACCTGTGTGTAACCTGTGTGTAACCCACGTATGTAACCCGTGTGTAACCCAGGTGTATCCCAGGTGTATCCCAGGTGTATCCCAGGTGTATCCCTGGTGTAACCCAGGTCTATCTCAGGTTATTACCCAGGTGTAACCCCAGTGTAACCCAGGTGTAACCCAGGTGTAATCCAGGTGTAACCCAGGTGTAACCCGGGTGTAACCCAGGTGTATCTCAAGTTATTACCCAGGTGTAACCCGTGTGTAACCTGTGTGTAACCCGTGTGTAACAGCTGCAATGTCGCGGGTGCAGCTGCAGTGTGAGAACCTGCAGGAGTTCCTGCCCCAGGTGTAACCTGTGTGTAACCCAGGTGTATCTCAGGTGTAACCCAGGTGTAACCCGTGTGTAACCCAGGTGCAATGTCGCGGGTGCAGCTGCAGTGCAAGAACCTGCAGGAGTTCCTGCCCCAGGTGTAACCCAGGTGTAACCTAGGTTATTACCCGGGTGTAACCCAGGTGTAACCCAGGTTATTACCCAGGTGTAACCCAGGTGTATCTCAGGTTATTACCCAGGTGTAACCCGTGTGTAACCTGTGTGTAACCCGGGTGCAATGTCACAGGTGCAGCTGCAGTGCAAGAACCTGCAGGAGTTCCTGCCCCGTGTATAACCCGTGTGTAACCCAGGTGTAACCCGTGTGTAACCCGTGAGTAACCCTGTTGTATCTCAGCTGCAATGTCGCGGGTGCAGCTGCAGTGCAAGAACCTGCAGGAGTTCCTGCCCCAGGTGTAACCCCGGTGTAACCTGTGTGTAACCCGTGTGTAACCTGTGTGTAACCCGTGTGTAACCCTGTTGTATCTCAGGTGCAATGTCGCGGGTGCAGCTGCAGTGCAAGAACCTGCAGGAGTTCCTGCCCCAGGTGTAACCCCGGTGTAACCCAGGTGTAACCCAGGTGTATCTCAGGTTATTACCCAGGTGTAACCCGTGTGTAACCCGTGTGTAACCCAGGTGTAACCCAGGTGTATCTCAGGTGTAACCCAGGTGTAACCCGTGTGTAACCCATGTGTAACCTGTGTGTAACAGGTGCGATGTCGCGGGTGCAGCTGCAGTGCAAGAACCTGCAGGAGTTCCTGCGCGGGCTCAGCCCCCCCACCCTGGACCGGCTCTATGGGCACCCGGCCACCTGCCTGGCCGTCTTCAGGTGCGTAATTAACGCTAATTAACATTAATTAACCCTTAATTATCCCTTAGTTAATCTTTTATTAGTTCTGTATTAACTCAAACTAAGTGAAAATGTCCCCAAATTAAACCTAAATATCCCAAAAGAGCCCCTTGCCACCTGCCTGGCCATGTCCAGGTGTGACTTGTTAACCCTAATTAATGCTAATTAGTCCTAATTAACCGAAAATAACCCCGTGACCTCTTCCTGGTGGTGTTCAGGTTGAGACAAATTATGCAAAATATTCCTAAAATTCCTAATTAATGGAAAATAACCCCATGCCACCTACCTGGCTATCTTCAGGTGGGCTAATTAATTCTAATTAATCTTTAATTAATAGTAATTAACCTTAATTAATCCACAGGGAGCTGCCGGGGCTGGCGCAGGCCGGGATCATGCGGATGCTGTTCCTGGAGCAGCCGCTGCCCCAGGCGGCCGTGGGGCTCTGGGTCAAGAAGGAGCACAGCAGGTGGGGCTGGGGGAAATTGGGGGGTCCTGGGGGGATTTTGGGGGGATTTCAGGGGATTTTGGGGGTCCTGGGGTGGATTTGGGGGGATTTCAGGGGGATTTTTGGGGGTTCTGTGAAGGAAATTTGGGGTTTTGAGAGGAGGTTTTGGGTCAAGAAGGAGCACAGCAGATGGGGCTGGGGGAGATTTTGGTGCGATTTGTGTAATTTTGGGGTGATTTGTTTTATGTGATTTTGGGGTGATTTTGTGGCAATTTTGGGGTGATTTTGGGGTGATTTGTGTGATTTTGGGGTGATTTTGGGGTGATTTTTGTGGCTGTTTTGGGGCAATTTTGTGGTAATTTTGGGGTGGTTCTGTGTGATTTTGGGGCTGTTTTGTGTCATTTTGGAGCTGTTTGTGTAATTTTGGAGCTGTATTTTGTGATTTTGGTGTGCTTTTCTGTGATTTTGGGGCAATTTGTGTAAATTTGGAGCTATTTTGTGTAATCTTGGAGCTGTTTTTTGTGATTTTGGAGCTGTTTTCTGTGATTTTGGTACGACTTGTGTAATTTTGGAGCTGTTTTCTGTGATTTTGGAGCTGTTTTCTGCGATTTTGGGGCGATTTTGCACGATTTTGGTGCGGTTTTTGTTGCAGGGAGCAGCAGCAGAGCCAGGAGGTGCTGCTGGAGCTGCGCCTGTGGCACCCCCACACCCTCCCGGGGGGGCTCCCGGGGGTCGCCCTGCACCCCAACTTCCGCCAGAACCTGAGGGTGGCCCTGCTCGGGGGGTGAGCGAGGGGAAAAACGGGGAAAAAAAATGAAAAAATTGGGGAAAAATATCATAAAAACATGAGGGGAAAATGGTAAAAAAATGGGGGGAAAATTCAGAAAAAGTGGGGGGAAAATCAGAAAAAGTTGGGGGGAAATGGGGGGAAAATGGAGAAAAAGTTGGGGGGACAAATAGGGGAAAATGAAGGGAAAATGGGGAAAATATTGGGGGGGAACAGAAAAGATGGGGGTAAAATGGGGAAAAAAATGAGAGGGAAAATGGGGAAAAATTGGAGGGAAAAAATAAAAAAAGGGGGAAATCAGAAAAAATGGGGGGAAAAATCAGAGAAAATGGAGGGGAAAAATGGGGGGGAAAATCAGGAAACAATTAAAAATTGGGATTTGTGAGGGGGTTGCAGGAAGCTTTTGGGACTTTCTGTGTCTGGGGTTTAAGGGGCAGTTTTTGGGTTTTTTGGGGTCCAAACCACCTCAGGGGTGCTGATTTTAGGGGTTCCCCAGGGCTGAGGCCTGTGTGGAAATTTAGGCCAAACAATCAGAAAACCAAGATTTATGAGGAGATTTCAGGAAGATTTTGGGACTTTCTGGGTGTGGGGGTTTTGGGGGGCAGTTTTTGAGGGTTTGGGGGTTTTTTGGGGTGGTTTTTGGGGTCCAGATCCCCTCAGGGTGATGATTTTGGGAGGTCCTACAGCAGCAAGGCCTGTGTGGGAATTTAGGCCGAACAACCAGAAAATTGGGATTTGTGAGGGGATTTCGGGAAGATTTTGGGACTTTTTGACTCTGGGGGTTTTATGGGGTGGTTTTTGGGGTTTTTTGGGGTGCTGACCCCCCCGGGCGCCGCGTTTTTGGGGTCCTGACAGGGGCAAGGCCTGGTCGGACGACACGGCCCCGCTGGGCCCGGACCGGCACGCCCGCGACGTTCCCGCCCTGGACAAATACGCCGAGGAGCGCTGGGAGGTGGGAATTTGCACATTTTGGGGCATTTTATGGGATTTTGGGGGGTTTTGGGGTGTAAAAGAGACCAAATTTTTATTCTTTTCAGGTGGTTTTGCACTTCATGGTTGGCTCCCCGAGCGCGGCCGTCAGCCAGGACCTGGCGCAGCTGCTGGTGCAGGCCGGGCTCATGAAGAGGTTTGGGGGAATTTGGGGAAATTTGGGGCATTTTGGGGGAATTTCTGGGATTTGGGGGGTTCTGAGGGGTTTTAGGGAGAATTTGGAGGGATTTGGGGAGTTTTTAGGGGGTTTTGGGGGGGAATTTTGGGGCTGGTGCAGCTGCTGGTGCAGGCTGGGCTCATGAAGAGCTTTGGGGGAATTTGGGGATTTTTGGAGGATTTTGGGCCAATTTAATTCGATTTTTGGGGGGATTTTGCTCCAATTCAGTTGGATTTTGGGGTGCTGTGACTTTGGGGTGACTCTTGCCGATTTTGGGGATTTTCTGACTCCCTCTCCCCAATTTTTTGGGGTCCCCAGCGAGGGGGAAATTGGGAAGTTTTGGGCTGGTTTAGATGGAATTCCGAGGGGATTCTGGGGAGGATTTTGGGCCGATTCATTTGGATTTTGGGGTGCTGTAAATTTGGGGTTATTCCTGCCGATTTTGGGGATTTTCTGACTCCCTCTCCCCGATTTTTTGGGGTCTCCAGCGAGGGGGGAATTGTGAAGTTTTGGGCTGGTTTAGATTGAATTCAGAGGAGATTCTGGGGGGGATTTTGGGCCGATTCATTTGGATTTTGGGGTGCTGTGAATTTGGGGTGACTCCTGCCGATTTTGGGGATTTTCTGACTCCCTCTCCCCGATTTTTTGGGGTTTCCAGCGAGGGGGGAATTGGGATTTTTGGGGAGGATTTTGAGCCAATTTAGACAGATTTTCAGGGGGGGGTTGGGAAGGATTTTGGGGTGCTGTGACTTTGGGGTGATTCCTGCCGATTTTGGGGTTTTTCTGACTCCCTCTCCCCAATTTTTTTGGGGTTCTCAGCGAGGGGGGGGAGCCGCCCTGCATCACCTCGGCCGGGTTCCAGTTCCTGCTGCTCGACACCCCCGCCCAGCTCTGGTTCTTCATCCTGCAGTACCTCAGGGGGGCCGAGGTCAGAGACCCCCAAAATCCTCCCAAAATTCGGGTTCGGGGGAGCCCCAAAACCCCACAATTTGTGGGGTCCCCCAAAAAAACCCGAATTCGCCTCAAAAACAACGCCTGGGGTTGGGGGTTTTGTCATCCAGGGGGTGCTGGGAGGGAAATCCCGAAATTTGGGGGATCACAAAATTTGGGCGGGGGCCAAAAAATCAGGGGGGTGTCCCAAAATTTTGGGAAATTCCCTAAAATTTGGGGTTATTTCTCCCAAATTTGCGGCTTTTCCCGAATTTGGGAATGGGGTTCCCCAAACTGGGGGGGGGGGGGGGGATCCCAAAAATCTAGAGGGGTCCCAAGATTTGATGGGAAGGTCCCAAAAATCGGGGGGGGAGGTCCCAATTCTGGGGGAGGGGGTCCCTAAAATTTGGATTTTTTTCCCCAAATTCGGGGGTTTTACCTAAATCTGAGGAATTTGCCCAAATCTGGGGGGGGGCCCCCAAAAATGCCCAAATTTGGGTTGGGGGTCCCCAAAATCTCCCTGTGCCCCTCCCCAGGCGCGGGGGATGGACCTGGTGGAGATCCTGTCCTTCCTGTTCCAGCTGAGCTTCTCCACCCTGGGAAAGGTGGGAACGGGACGGACTGGGATAAACTGGGAGGGACTGGGAATGGAGTTATGGACACTGGGAGGGACTGGGAGCAAACTGGGAGGGACTGGGATGGACTGGGAGGGACTGGGAATGGAGTTATGGATACTGGGATGGACTGGGAATGGAGTTATGGATACTGGGATGGACTGGGAGGAAACTGGGAGGGACTGGGAGGGAACTGGAATGGACTGGGAGGGACTGGGAATGGAGTTATGGATACTGGGAGGGACTGGGAGCAAACTGGGAATGGAGTTATGGACACTGGGATGGACTGGGAGCAAACTGGGAATGGAGTTATGGATACTGGGATGGACTGGGAGCAAACTGGGAGGGACTGGGATGGACTGGGAGGGACTGGGAGGGACTGGGGATGGAGTTATGGATACTGGGATGGACTGGGAGCAAACTGGGAGGGACTGGGATGGACTGGGAATGGAGTTATGGATACTGGGAGGGACTGGGATAAACTGGGAATGGAGTTATGGACACTGGGAGGGACTGGGAGCAAACTGGGAGAGGTTAAAGGGGGACTGGGAGGGACTGGGAGGAGATTGGGGGGACACTGGGATGAACTGGTTTGAACTGGGAGGTTACTGGTGTGAACTGGGAGTGTTCCAGGACTATCCCTGGAGCACTGAGAACGTTCTGGAGGTTACTGGGGATAACTGGGATGAACTGGGAGCTCACTGGGAGCTCACTGGTGCAAACTGGTGCAAACTGGTCCATACTGGTGCAAACTGGTGCAGGATTACTCGGTGGAGGGCATGAGCGAGTCGCTGCTGACGTTCCTGCAGCACCTGAGAGAGTTCGGGCTGGTGTTCCAGAGGAAGGTGAACTGGGAGCACTGGGAGGGACTGGGAGGGACTGGGAGGGACTGGGATGGACTGGGAGGGACTGGGATGGAACAGGGAATGGACTGGGATGGACTGGATGACGGGGGACTGGGAGGGACTGGGATGGACTGGGGGGACTGGGATGGACTGGGAGGGACTGGGATGGACTGGGATGGACTGGGATGGACTGGGATGGACTGGGATGGACTGGGATGGAACAGGGAATGGACTGGGAGGGACTGGGAGGGACTGGGGGGACACTGGGATGGACTGGGATGGACTGGGAGGGGATTGGGAGGGCATTGGGGACATTGGGGACGCTGGGAGGGACTGGGATGGAACTGGGAGGGACTGGAAGTGACTGGGAGGGCATTGGGGGGGACACTGGGAGGTGCCGGGACAGCTCCTGGGACATTTGGGGACATTGGGGACACCAGGGACAGTTCCTGGGACATTTGGGGACATTGGGGACACCAGGGACAGCTCCTGGGGACACCGGGGACAGGAGTTGGCCCCTTGGGGACATTGCGGTGACAGTGTCTGTCCCCCGTCCCCAGCGGAAGTCGCGTCGGTTCTACCCGACCCGCCTGGCCATCGCGCTGGCCTCGGGGACAGCGGGGACAGCGCTGGGGACATCCTTGGGGACATCCTTGGGGACAGAGCCCGACGGGCACGGCTTCATCCTGGTGGAGACCAACTACCGCATCTACGCCTACACAGGTGGCACTGGGGACACCTCCGGGACACCCTGGGGACATTGGGGACACCTTGGGGACACCTTGGGGACACTGGGGACACCCTGGGGACACCTTGGGGACAGCCTGGGGACAGCCCTGTCACCTCCCTGCCACTCTGTGGGACACCTTAGGGACACCTTGGGGACAGCCTGGGGACAACCTTGGGGACACCTTGGGGCCAGCCCTGTCATGTCCCTGTCATTCTGTGGGACACCTTAGGGACACTGGAGACACCTTGGGGGCAGCCTGGGGACACCTTGGGACACCTTGGGGACAGCCCTGTCATGTCCCTGTCATTCTGTGGGACACTGGGGACACCTCGGCGACATTGGGGACACTGGGGACACCTTGGGGACAGCCTGGGGGGCAGCCTTGTCATGTCCCTGTTATTCTGTGGGACACCTTGGGGACATTGGGGACACCTGGGGACACCTTGGGGACACCTCGGGGACATTGGGGACACCGACCTTGGGGACAGCTGGACGCCCTGTCATGTTCCTGTCATTCTGTGGGACACTGGGGACACCTTGGGGACACCTTGGGGACAGTTCTGTCACCTCCCTGTCACCCTTGGTCCCCCTTGTGTCTCAATGTCCCCAATGTCCCCTCAATGTCCCCATTATCCCCAATGTCCCCAATCCCCTCAATGTCCCCAATGTCCCCATTGTCCTCAATCCCCCCCACGTCCCCAATCCCTCAATGTCCCCAATGTCCCCAGTGATGTCCCAATGCCCCCAATGTCCCCATTGTCCCACTGTCCCTAATCCCCCCAGTGTTCCCAATGTCCCCAATCTCCCCAATCCCCCCAATGTCCCCAATGTCCCCACTGTCCCCAATGTCCCCTCGGTGTCCCCAGACTCGGAGCTGCAGGTGGCGCTCATCGCGCTCTTCTCGGAGCTCCTCTATCGCTTCCCCAACCTGGTGGTGGCACAGGTGACAAGGGACAGCGTGCAGGCGGCCATCGCCAACGGCATCACCGCCGACCAGGTGACACTGGGGACACTGGGGACATTGGGGACACTGGGGACATTGGGGACAATGGGGACATTGGGGACAATGGGGACAATGGGGGGATTGGGGACACCAATGGGGGCATTGGTGACATTGGTGACACTGGGATCTGGGGACGCTGGGGACATTGGGGACATCATTGGGCACATTGGGGACAGCAGTGGGGGCATTGAGGACACTGAGAGGATTGAGGACATTGGGGACACTGAGGACCTTTGGGGACATTGGGGACATTGGGATTTGAGGACATTGGTGACACAGTGACACAGGTGACACTGGGGACACTGGGGACACTGGGGACATTTGGACACGGTGACACAGGTGACCCTGGGATTTGGGCACACTGGGGACATTGGGGACATTGGGGACATGTGTGACACAGGTGACACTGGGCACACTGGGCACACTGGGCACACTGGGGACATTGGGGACACAGTGACACAGCACACTGGGGACATTGGGCACACTGGGGACATTGGGGACACTGGGGACATTGGGGACATTGGGGGGATTGGGGACACTGGGGACATTTGGACACGGTGGCACAGGTGACACTGGGATTTGGGGACATTGGGGGGATTGGGGACACTGGGGACATTTGGACACGGTGACACAGGTGACACTGGGATTTGGGCACACTGGGGACACTGGCGACACTGGTGACACACAGGTGACATTGGGCGCACTGGGCACACTGGGCACATTAGGGACACGGTGGCACAGGTGACACTGGGATTTGAGGACATTGGGGGGATTGGGGACAATGGGGACACACAGGTGACATTGGGGACATTGGGGACACGGTGACACGGGCGCTGTCCCTCCCCACAGATCATTCACTTCCTGCGCACCCGCGCCCACCCCGTGATGGCCAAACAGGTGAGGGCACCCCAAAGGGGGTCCCAAATCCATTTTGGGGGGTCCCAAATCCACCTGGGGGGTCCCAAATCCACCTGGGGGATCCCAAATCCATTTTGGGGGGTCAAATAAATTTGGGGGATCCCAAATCCACCTGGAGGATCCCAAATCCATTTTGGGGGGGTCAAATAAATTTTGGGGGGTCCCAAATCCACCTGGGAGATCCCAAATCCATTTTGGGGGGGTCCCAAATCCATCTGGGGGATCCCAAATCCATTTTGGGGGGTCAAATAAATTTTGGGGGGTCCCAAATCCATTTTGGGGGGTCCCAAATCCATTTTGGGGGGTGAAATAAAATTTGGGGGGTCCCTGTATCCATGTCCTTGTCCCCCACATTGTCCCCACGGTGTCCCCATGGTGTCCCCATGGTGTCCCTGTCCCCACATTGTCCCCACGGTGTCCCTGTCTGTGTCCCTGCCCCTGTCCCTGTCCCCATGGTGTCCCTGTCCCCACATTGTCCCCACGGTGTCCCCACAGTGTCCCTGTCTGTGTCCCTGTCCCTGTCCCCATGGTGTCCCTGTCCCCGTATCCATGTCCTTGTCCCCACATTGTCCCCACGGTGTCCCCAGAGCCCGGTGCTGCCCCCGACCGTCACGGACCAGATCCGGCTCTGGGAGCTCGAGCGGGACCGGCTGCGCTTCTCCGAGGGTCAGTGTCCCCAGGTGTCCCCAAATGTCACCAAAGTGTCACCAAGGTGTCCTCAAAGTGCCCCCAAAATGTTCCCAAAGTGTTCCCAAAGTGTCCCCAAGGTAGGGGGTGACACCATGGGGATGTCCCCAAAAGGAAATGCCAATCCTGGCCATGTCCCCCCAAGGCAGGAGGTGACACAACGGCCATGTCCCCAAAGGGAAGGTGACACCATGAGGATGTCCCAAAGGGGGAGGTGCCACCAAAGGTGGGAGGTGACACCACAGCCATGTCCCCAAAGGGGATAATGCCAATCCTGGCCATGTCCCCAAGGCAGGAAGTGACACCACGGCCGTGTCCCCAAGTGGAAAGGTCACACTCTGGCCATGTCCCCAGGGGGATAATGCCAATCCTGGCAGTGTCCCCAAGGCAGGGAGGTGCCACCAAAGGGAGGAGATGACACTCTGGGGATGTCCCCAAGTGGGAGGTGACACCACGGCTATGTCCCCAAGGGGATAATGCCAATCCTGGCCATGTCCCCAAGTGGGAGGTGCCACCAAAGGCAGGAAGTGACACCACGGCCATGTCCCCAAGTGGAAAGGTCACACTCTGGCCATGTCCCCAAAGGGCAATGCCAATCCTGACAGTGTCCCCAAGGCAGGGAGGTGCCACCAAAGTGGTGACACCCCCCCCGGCATTGTCCCCAAGGCAGGGAGGTGCCACCAAAGGGGGGGGGGGGTGACACTCTGGGAATGTCCCCAAGGGGGAAGTGACACCACGGCCATGTCCCCAAGGGGATAATGCCAATCCTGGCCATGTCCCCAAGGCAGGAGGTGCCACCAAAGGTGGGAGGTGACACCACGGCCATGTCCCCAGGTGGAAAGGTCACACTCTGGCCATGTCCCCAAAGAAAAACACCAATCCTGGCCATGTCCCCAAGGCAGGAGGTGCCACCAAAGTGCGGAGGTGACACCACAGCCATGTCCCCAAGGGGATAATGCCAATCCTGGCCATGTCCCCAAGGCAGGAGGTGCCACCAAAGTGCAGAGGTGACACCACGGCCATGTCCCCAAGTGGGAGGTGCCACCAAAGGTGGGAGGTGACACCACAGCCATGTCCCCAAGGGGATAATGCCAATCCTGGCCATGTCCCCAAGTGGAAAGGTGACACCACGGCCATGTCCCCAAGGGGATAATGCCAATCCTGGCCGTGTCCCCAAGCTGTCCCCTCGTCCCCAGGTGTGCTGTACAACCAGTTCCTGTCCCAGGTGGATTTCGAGGTGCTGCGGGACCACGCCCGCGCCCTGGGCGTGCTCGTGTTCGAGAACCCGGCCCGGCGCCTGATGGTCGTCACCCCCGCGGGGCACCCCGACGTCAAACGCTTCTGGAAGCGCCAGAAACACAACGGCTGACCCCAAAAACCCAAAAATACCCAAATTTGGGATCCTCAGAAACCCCAAAAACCCCGAAATCCCGGAGTTTGGGGTCCAAAAATGGCTAAAATAACCAATTTTGGGGTTACTGGGGCACCCCGACGTCAAACGCTTCTGGAAGCGCCAGAAACACAACGGCTGACCCCAAAAACCCAAAAATACCCGAAATTACAGAGTTTGGGGTCCTCAAAAATCCCAAAATCCTCAAAATCGCCGAGTTTGGGGTCCAACATCACTGGTTTTGGGGTTACTGGGGCACCCCGACATCAAACGCTTCTGGAAGCACCAGAAACACAACGGCTGACGCCAAAAACCCCAAAAATACCCAAATTTGGGATCCTCAAAAACCCCAAAATTCTGGAGTTTGGGATCCCAAAACCCCCAAACCCCCCCAAATTTGGGATTTGGGTTCCTAAAATCCCCTAAATCCCCAAATTTGGGGTCCTGGCGCCCAAAATGTCTCCTGCAAATCCAAAATTTCGGATTTGGGATTTTTGGGGTTCCAAGTGCCCCAAAATTTGGGGTCCTGGTGCCTCAATCCCGTAAAAATCCAGGATTAGTAGGAGGAAAATGTAATTTTTTTGTACAAATGCTGTTTTTTGCGCAGGTTTTTTGTAGTAAAAACGTTTTGAACAAAATAGCGAAATTTTGAGAGCCTGAGGGAAAAGGAGAACCTTGGGATTTTGAGGGATTTGGTGGAAAAATCCTGGATTTTGGGGAGAAAAATTTTGGGATTTTTGTGAATTTCGGAGTCCGGGGGAGTTGAGGGCGGGGATTTCTGAGGGGAAAACCACGGATTTAGAGACAATAGCGGCGAAATCCCGGGGGAGAGACGAGATTTATGGACTTTGGGGATAAAAATGGGGATTTTGGGGATAAAAATGGGAATTTCGGTCCCAATATCCCAAATGGCGAATTTATTTGCGCTTCTCAAAGCGGCGTTACGGTAAAGCCGCCATCGCTCTCGCGATATTACGGTAACTCCGTTAGTAGCCGCGGCCTCGTTCTGATTGGCTGAACCCGCCCGCCGCGCGCTACCCGGGCGCTGATTGGTCGAGGTGTTCCCGCGCTGGGCGCTGATTGGACGGCTCCGTGAGGGGGGGAGGAGAAGGAGGAGGAAGAAGCCGCAGCGGCCATGGCGGCCACGGCGGCCCTGGAGCGCTGGGTGTCCGGGCAGCTGCAGGAGCTGCTGGGCCTCAGCGCCCGCCATGTCCCCGCTTTCCTGGTGGCGCTGGCGCGGCGCAGCCGGAGCCTGGAGGAGCTGCTGGAGCGGCTGCGCGAGACCGAGGCCCTGCGCGTGGAGGAGCCGCGCGTGCGCGAGTTCGCGAGCCAGCTGTGGGACAAGGTGGGCGGGAAAACCGTGAGGGGAGAGGGGGAAGGGGGCGGGGCTTGTGTGTGAGGGGAGAGTAGGCGGGGCTTGCCTGTGAGGGGAGAGTAGGCGGGGCTTGTGTATGGGGGGGAGAATGGGCGGGGCTTTCCCTTGGGGGGAAAGTGGGCGGAGCTTGTGTGAGGGGAAGTACCTTTGTATGGAAATGGAGGCGTGGCCTGAGAGAGTGGGCGTGGTTTAGATGCACCATATTTGGTGCTGAGGGCGTGGCCAATGTGGAAAGGGTGGGGCTTGGCAAGGTGTGGTCAGGAGGGGGTGTGGTTTAACAAAACTTAAAGATTACATCACCGTAAGTGGGCATGGCTTCCACAGAGAGCAGCCAATCAGGCTGAGCGCTGGCTTGCAGTGGGCGTGCGCGTTTTTAGGTGTGGTCAAGTGGGTGTGGCCATATTAGGTGCGGCTAAATTGGCGTGGCCATTTTGGGTGTGGTGAAGTAAATGTGGCCATAGTGGGTGTGGCCATTGCGTGTGTGGCCAATCAGGTGTAGCCATTTGGGGTGTGGCTAAGTGAGTGTGACCATAGTGGGTGTGGCCATTTTGGGGTGTGGTTTACTGGGCGTGTCCTGACCCCGCCCACCCCCAGGTGCCCCGAGAAGCCCCCCGGGAGCCCCCAGGGCGCGCGGCCGAGCGGGCGGCGCTGGAGCTGCAGCGCCAGAACCGCGGCTACCGATTGGTCGAGAGCGACGAGGAGGAGGGGCCTGGCCCCGCCCACAGCGACCACGCCCAGGACGAGCCACGCCCCCGACGGCGACACCTGAGGCGACGTCACCGCTCCGAGTCCCCCCCTGAGAGCCCCAAGGCAGAGCCCTCGCCCCCACCGTGAGTTCAGAGGGGATTCTGGGGTGAAATCCTCAAATTTTGGGGTCACCCTGGAATTTGGGGTCACCCCCAGGGGTTGGAGAGCCCCTGGGTTTTGGGGTCACCCCAATTTTGGGGGTCTCTCCTTCTCCTTGGGGCTCCCCCTGATGCTTTGGGTGGTGGAATTTTGGGGGTTTCCCTCTCAGAACCCCCAAAAAGTCCCCAAATCCCACAAATTTTGTCTTTTTTTGTGCCTTGATTTGGATTTTGGGGTCCCAAGTGAGATTTTGGGTGTCTCAAGTTGATTTTTGGGGTCCTAGATGAGATTTTGGGTGTCTCATGTCGATTTTTGGGGGCCCAGGTGGGATTTTGGATGTCCAAGTTGGACTTTTGGGGTCCCCAGATGAGATTTTGGGGTTTCTCAAGTTGAATTTTGCTGTCCCAAGTGGGATTTTGGATCTCTCAAATTGGATTTTTGGGGGTCCCAGTGGGATTTTGGGGGTCCCAGATGAGATTTTGGGTTTGTCAAGTTGATTTTTGGGGTCCCAGATGGATTTTGAGCATCCTGAGTTGGGTTTTTGGGGTTCCCAGGTCACATTTTGGGTCTCTCAAGTTGATTTTTTGGGGTTCCCAGGTGGGTTTTTGGGTGTCCCAGGTGACATTTTGGTTGTCCCGAGTTGATTTTTGGGGTTCCCTGGAGGGATTTTGGGTGTCCCAAGTTGATTTTTGGTGTCCCAAGTGGGATTTTGGATCTCTCAAATTGGATTTTTGGGGTTCCCAGATGGGTTTTTGGGTGTCCCAGGGGACATTTTGGGTGTCCCAAGTTGATTTTTGGGGTCCCAGATGGATTTTGAGCATCCTGAGTTGGATTTTTGGGGTTCCCAGGTCACATTTTGGGTCTCTCAAGTTGATTTTGGGTGTCCCAGGTGGGATTTTGAGCATCCTGAGTTGGTTTTGGGGGTTCCCAGATGAGATTTTGGTATCCCAGGTAGGATTTTGGGTGCCCCCAGTTGGTTTTTGGGGTTCCCGGGTGGGATTTTTTTGTCCCAGGTGGGATTTTGGGGCCCCCAGGTGAGATTTTGGGTGCCCCCAGTTGGTTTTTGGGGTTCCCAGGTGACATTTTGGTTGTCCCGAGTTGATTTTTTGGGTTCCTGAGTGGCATTTTGGGTGTCCCCCAGTTGGTTTTTTGGGGTTCCTGGGTGGGATTTTTTTGTCCCAGGTGGGATTTTGGGTGCCCCCAGTTGGTTTTTGGGGTTACAGGTGGGATTTTGGGTGTCCCCAGTTGGTTTTTGGGGTTCCCAGATGAGATTTTGGTATCCCAGGTAGGATTTTGGGTTGCTCAAGTTGATTTTTGGGGTTCCAGGTGGGATTTTGGGTGTCCTAAATTGATTTTTGGAGACCCTGAATGGGATTTTGAGTCTCTCAAGTTGATTTTTTGGGGTTCCCAGATGGGATTTTGGGTGTCCCAAGTGGGATTTTGGATCTCTCAAATTGGATTTTTGGGTGTCCCAGTGGGATTTTGGTATCCCAGGTAGGATTTTGAGCATCCTGAGTTGGATTCTTGGGGTTCCTGGGTGGCATTTTGGGGTTCCAGGTGGGATTTTGGGTGTCCAAGTTGGATTTTTGGGGTCCCCAGATGAGATTTTGAGTCTCTCAAGTTGAATTTTGGTGTCCCAGATGGATTTTGAGCATCCTGAGTTGGATTTTTGGGGTTCCTGGGTGGGATTTTTTTGCCCCAGGTGGGATTTTGGGTGTCCAAGTTGGATTTTTTTGTCCCAGGTGGGATTTTGGGTATCCCAGATTGGATTTTTGGGGTCCCAGGTGGCATTTTGGGTTCCTGGGTGGGATTTTTTTGTCCCAGGTGGGATTTTGCGTATCCCAGATTGGATTTTTGGGGTCCCAGGTGGGATTTTGGGTATCCCAGATTGATTTTTGGGGTCCCCCAGGCCCCCCAAGCCCCCCGAGGAGCCGGAGGAGGAGTGGGAGGCATCGGAGCGGGAGCGGCTGCGGGACCTGCGCGAGCGCGACGCCTTCGCCGAGCGCCTGCGGCGGCGCGACCGCGACCGGGACCGCGACCGGGGGGCCAAGGGCGGCTCCAAGGTGGGCTTGGGGGGGCTTGGGGGGGAATTGAGGGGTCCTGGAGGGGTTTGGGGTCATCTCAAGGGGGTTTGAGGGGAGTTTGGGGGGTCCTTGGGGGGTCTGAGGGGTCCTGGAGGGGTTTGGGGTCTTCTCAAGGGGTTTGAGGGGAGTTTGGGGGTCCTTGGGGGGATTTGATGGGTTCTGGGGGCATTTGGGTGATCCTGGGGGGACTCCAAGGTGGGCTCTGGGGGGAGTTTGGGGGGCGTTTGAGGGGTCCTGAATGGGAATTGAGGGGTCCTGGAGGGTTTGGGGTCATCTCAAGGGGGTTTGAGGGGGTTTGGGGGTGTTTGAGGGATTCTGGAGGGGTTTGGGGTCATCTCAAGGGGCTTTGAGGGGAGTTTGGGGGTCCTGGGGGGGAATTGAGGGGTCCTGAAGGGGTTTGGGGTCATCTCAAGGGGGTTTGGGTGATCTTGGGGGGCTTTCAGGGGTCTTGGATGGGTTTGAGGGGGGTTTGGGGGGTCCTTGGGGGGATTTGATGGGTTCTGGGGTATTTAGGTGATCCTGGGGGACTCCAAGGTGGGCTTTGGGGGTGTTTGGGTGATCTTGGGGGGCTTCCAGGGGTCCTGGAGGGGTTTGGGGTCATCTCAAGGGGGTTTGGGGGGTGTTTGGGTGATCTTGGGGGGGTCTGAGGGTCCTGGAGGGTCTGGGGTCATCTCAGGGGGGTCTGAGGGGGGTTTGGGGGGTCCTTGGGGGGCTTCCAGGGGTCCTGGGGGGGTTTGGGGTCATCTCAAGGGGGTTTGAGGGGAGTTTGGGGGATCCTGGGGGGAATTGAGGGGTCCTGGAGGGGTCTGGGGTCATCTCAAGGGGGTTTGAGGGGGGTTTGGGGGGTCCTTGGGGGGCTTTGAGGGGTCCTGGAGGGGTTTGAGGGGGGTTTGGGGGGTCCCTGGGGGGATTTGGGGGGTCCTGGAGGGCATTTGGGGGATCCTGGGGGAATTCAGGGGGAGTTCGAGGGGTCCTGGGTGAGTTTTGAGGGGTTCTGAGTGGGATTTTGGGTTCTCACCCCATTTTTTCTCTCCAGGCCTACGAAGAAGCCCAAAAACGCCTCAAAATGGCCGAGGAGGAGCAGAAAGCCATGGTGAGAGCGTGGCCAGACACCCCAAATCCTCATTTCCCCTTTTTTTTCTCATTTCTCCCCAATTTCCCCAAATCCTGGAGCTGTGGGAGTGTTTCCAGTACGTGTACCTGCCCATTGCAGCCCATTTCACCCCATTTTCTCTGTATTTTACCCCATTTTTTCCCCATTTTTTCCCCCGTTTTCCTCCCAGATCCCCGAGCTGCGGAAGCGCTCCCGCCACGAGTACCTGCCCATTTCATCCTGTTATACTCCATTTTAATGCCATTTTTTCACCATTTTTCTCTCTATTTTTCCCCATTTTTTCACCATTTTTTCACCATTTTTTTACCATTCTTTCACCATTTTAATGCCATTTTTTCACCATTTTTTCACCATTTTAATCCCATTTTTTCCCTAATTTTTCACCATTTTTTCACCATTTTAATGCCGTTTTTTCCCCATTTTTTCCCCTTTTTTTCCCCATTTTCCCCCAGATCCCGGAGCTGCGGAAGCGCTCCCGCCGCGAGTACCTGCCCATTTCACCCCATTTCATCCCATTTTAATGCCATTTTTTCCCCATTTTTTCACCATTTTTCTCTCTATTTTTCCCCATTTTAATGCCATTTTTTCACCATTTTTTCACCATTTTAATCCCATTTTTTCCCCATTTTTTCACCATTTTTCTCTCTATTTTTCCCCATTTTAATGCCATTTTTTCCCCATTTTAATGCCATTTTTTCACCATTTTAATGCCATTTTTTCACCATTTTTTCACCATTTTAATGCCATTTTTTCCCCATTTTAATCCCATTTTTTCACCATTTTAATCCCATTTTTTCCCCATTTTCCCCCCAGATCCCGGAGCTGCGGAAGCGCTCCCGCCGCGAGTACCTGCCCATTTCATCCCATTATACTCCATTTTAATGCCATTTTTTCACCATTTTACCCCATTTAAATTCCATTTTTTCCCCATTTTTTCACCATTTTAATGCCGTTTTTCCCCCGTTTTCCCCCCAGATCCCGGAGCTGCGGAAGCGCTCCCGCCGCGAGTACCTGCCCATTTCACCCCATTTTTTCACCATTTTTCTCTCTATTTTACCCCATTTTTTCACCGTTCTTTCCCCATTTTTTCCCCATTTTTTCCCCATTTTTTCACCATTTTTTCACCATTTTTTCACCATTTTTTCCCCCGTTTTTCCCCATTTTTTCCCCCCAGATCCCCGAGCTGCGGAAGCGCTCCCGCCGCGAGTACCTGCCCCTTTCACCCCATTGTACTTCACTATAATCCCATTTTTTCACCATTTTTCTCTCTATTTTACCCTATTTTAATGCCATTTTTTCCCCATTTTTTCACCATTTTTCTCTCTATTTTACCCCATTTTTCCCCCGTTTTCCCCCCAGATCCCCGAGCTGCGGAAGCGCTCCCGCCGCGAGTACCTGCCCATTTCACCCCATTTTAATGCCATTTTTTCACCATTTTAATCCCATTTTTTCACCATTTTAATGCCATTTTTTCACCATTTTTCTCTCTATTTTTCCCCATTTTAATGCCATTTTTTTCACCATTTTTTCACCATTTTAATGCCATTTTTTCTCCATTTTTTCCCCATTTTTTCACCATTTTTTCACCATTTTTTCACCATTTTTTCCCCCGTTTTTCCCCATTTTTTCCCCCCAGATCCCGGAGCTGCGGAAGCGCTCCCGCCGCGAGTACCTGGCCAAGCGGGAGCGGGAGAAGCTGGAGGAGCTGGAGCAGGAGATCCAGGACGAGGAGCTGCTGTTCGGGGAGGAGGCGCTGACGGCGCCCGAGCGGCGCGAGCTGAGCTACAAACGGCGCCTGCGCGACCTCGCCCGCGACTACAAACGGGCCGGCGCCCGCGAGGAGATGGAGCGGAGCAGCCGCTACCACATCCCCGAGGAGAGCAGGGATAAGGTGGGGAAAGGGGGAAAAAATACAAAATTCATGCCTGAAAAATCACGGAATTGGTACTTGAGAAATCCCGAAATTGGCAGCTGAAAAGGTCCGAAATTGGTACCTGGGGTACCTGGGAAGGAGCGCCCGCTACCACATCCCCGAGGAGAGCAGGGACAAGGTGGGGAAAGGGGGAAAAAATACAAAATTCATGCCTGAAAAATAGCAAAATTCAAATCTGAAAAAAAACAAAATTCATACCTGAAAAATCACGAAATTGGTACTTGAAAAATCACGGAATTGGTACTTGAAAAACTGTGGAATTGGTACTTGAAAAGCTCTGAAATTGGTACTTGAAAAATCCCGAAATTGGTACTTGAAAAATCCCGAAATGAGTACTTGAAAAATCCCGAAATTGGTACTTGAAAAACTCTGGAATTGGTACTTGAAAAATCACGAAATCGGCACCGTGGAAACCACAGAATTGGCACCTGAAAAATCCTGAAATTGGTACGTGAGAAGGTCTGAAATTGGTACTTGAGAAACTCTGGAATTGGCACTTGTAAAGGTCCGAAATTGGCACCTGAGAAATCCTGAAATTGGTACTTGAAAAACTGTGGAATTGGTACCTGAAAAGCTTGAAAATTGGCACTTGAAAAGGTTCAAAATTGGTACATGAGAAGGTCTGAAATTGGTACCTGAAAAACTCTGGAATTGGTACTTGAAAAGGTTCGAAATTGGTACATGAGAAGGTCTGAAATTGGCACCTGAAAAATCCCAAAATTGGTACCTGAAAAACTCTGGAATTGGTACTTGAAAAACTCTGGAATTGGTACTTGAAAAATCCCAAAATTGGTACCTGAAAAATCCCGAAATTGGTACCTGGAGAGGAGCGGCCGCTACCACATCCCCGAGGAGACACGGGACAAGGTGGGAGAAGGGGGAAAAAACACAAAATTCATGCCTGAAAAATCACGAAATTGGTACTTGAAAAATCCCGAATTGTGTAGCTGAAAAGGTCCGAAATTGGTACCTGGGGTACCTGGGAAGGAGCGCCCGCTACCACATCCCCGAGGAGACACGGGACAAGGTGGGGAAAGTGGGAAAAAATACAAAATTCATGCCTGAAAAAAAACAAAATTCACACCTGAAAAATCCCAAAATTGGCACCTGAAAAATCCCGGAATTGGTACCTGAAAAACTCTGGAATTGGTACTTGAAAAGCTCCAAAATTGGTACTTGGAAAGGTCTGAAATTGGTACCTGAAAAATCCCGAAATTGGTACTTGAAAAATCCCGAAATCGGTCCATGAAAAACTCTGAAATTGGTACATTGGTACACCCCAAACACCCCAAACCCCCTCCCTGACCCCCCAAACCCCCCCCAAACCCCCTCCCCTTGACCCCAAACCCCCTTCCCCACGACCCCAGACCCCCTCCCATGAGCCCAAAGCCCCCCAAACCCCCTCCCCATGACCCCAAACCTCTCCCCAAACTCCCCCAAACCCCCTGGCTGACCCCCCAAACCCCCCCAAACCCCCTCCCTGACCCCCCAAATCCCCTTCCCATGACCCCAAACCTCTCCCCACGACCCCAAACCCCCTGGCTGACCCCCAAACCCTCCCCACACCCCCAGACCCCCCCGTCTGACCCCCCAGTGCCCCCCCCAAACCCCCTCCCCATGACCCCAAACCCCCTCCCCACTACGCCAAACTCCCCAAACCCCCTGGCTGACCCCCCAAATCCCCCAAACTCCCTCCCTGACTCCCAAAACCCCCTTCCCATGACCCCAAACCCCCTCCCCATGATCCCTAATCCCCCAAACCCCCCGCTGACCCCCCAAACCCCCTCCCCATGACCCCAAACCCCCTTCCCCACGACCCCAGACCCTTCCCCATGAACCCAGAGCCCCCCAAACCCCCTCCCTGACCCCCCAAACCCCCTCCCCATGACCCCAAACCCCCTCCCCATGACCCCAAACCCCCTCCCCATGACCCCAAACCCCCCCAAACCCCCTGGCTGACCCCTCAAACCCCCTCCCCATGACCCCAAACCCCCTCCCTGACCCCTCAAACCCCCTCCCCATGACCCCAAACCCCTCCCAAACCCCCTTCCCATGACCCCAAACCTCTCCCCATGACCCCAAACCCCTCCCCACGACCCCAAACCCCCAAACCCCTCCCCATGACCCCAAACTCCCCCAAACCCCTTGGCTGACCCCCCAAATCCCCCCAAACCCCCGCTGACCCCCCAAATCCCCTCCCCATGACCCCAAACCCCCCCAAAACCTCCCTCCATGACCCCACACCCCCTCCCCATGATCCCAGACTCCCCGCAAACCCCCTCCCCACAACCCCAAACCCCCTCCCATGACCCCAAACCCCCCCAAACCCCTCCCCATGACCCCCAAACCCCCTTCCCATGACCCCAAACCTCTCCCTATGATCCCAAACCCCCTCCCCATGACCCCAAACTCCCCCAAACCCCCTGGCTGACCCCCCAAACTCCCCCAAACCCCCTCCCCATGACCCCAAACCCCCCCAAAACCTCTCCCCATGACCCCAAACTCCCCCAAACCCCCTGGCTGAGCCCCCAAATCCCCTTCCCATGACCCCAAACCCCCTCCCCACAACCCCAAACCTCTCCCCACGACCCCAAACCCCCTCCCCACGCCCCCAGACCCCCCGTGTGACCCCGCGGTGCCCCCGCAGAAGATCCCGGAGCGCGAGGAGGCGCCCGAGGAGGCGCTGGCGCCGCGGGACGAGCAGCGGCGCTGGGAGGAGCAGCTGCTGGGGGCGGCCGCGCTGCGCTTCGGGGCCAGGGACGCGCGGCACCGGCACCGGCACGGCCGCGACTACGAGCTGCTGCTGGAGGAGGACGAGATGGTGCAGTTCGTCAGTGCTGCGCAATTAGAGGGGACTGACCCCCAAAAGGTGGGGTTTGGGGGGTCCTGAGGGGATTTGGGGGGCATTTGGGGGGGTTTGAGGGGGATTTGGGGACATTGGAAGGGGTTTGGGATGGGTTGAGAGGGACCACGAGCTGCTGCTGGAGGACGAGGAGATGGTGCAGTTCGTCAGTGCTGCCCAGCTGGAGGGCACTGACCCCCAAAAGGTGGGGATTGGGGTCACCCAGGGGGTCCTGAGGGGGTTTGGGGTCATGGGAAGGGATTTGGGGTCATGGGAGGGACCACGAGCTGCTGCTGGAGGAGGAGGAGATGGTGCAGTTCGTCAGTGCTGCGCAATTGGAGGGGACTGACCCCCAGAAGGTGGGGATTGGGGGTGATTTATGGGGGTTTGGGGGGGATTGGGGGTGACATAAGGGGGTTTATATGGACCACGAGCTGCTGCTGGAGGAGGAGGAGATGGTGCAGTTCGTCAGTGCTGCGCAGTTAGAGGGGACTGACCCCCAGAAGGTGGGGATTGGGGGGTCCTGAGGGGGTTTGGGGGGGATTTGGGATGGTTTATGGGGGTTTTGGGGGGATTTGGGGGGATTTGGGGTCACAGGAAGGGGTTTGGGAGGGACCACGAGCTGCTGCTGGAGGATGAGGAGATGGTGCAGTTCGTCAGTGCTGCTCAGCTCGAGGGCACTGACCCCCAGAAGGTGGGGATTGGGGTCACCCAGGGGGTCCTGACAGGGTTTGGGGGGGTTTGAGGGGGATTTGGGGACATTGGAAGGGGTTTGGGGTGGTTTATATGGACCACGAGCTGCTGCTGGAGGAGGAGGAGATGGTGCAGTTCGTCAGTGCTGCGCAATTGGAGGGCACTGACCCCCAGAAGGTGGGGATTGGGGGGTTTGGGGATGATTTATGGGGGTTTGGGGGGGATTTGGGATGGTTTATGGGGGTTTGGGGGGGATTTGGGGTGATGGAAGGGACCACGAGCTGCTGCTGGAGGACGAGGAGATGGTGCAGTTCGTCAGTGCTGCGCAATTGGAGGGGACTGACCCCCAGAAGGTGGGGATTGGGGTGATCTATGGGGGTTTGGGGATGGTTTATGGGGGTTTTGGGGGGATTTGGGGGGGATTTGGGATGATTTGGGGTGATTTGGGGCCATTGGAAAGGGACCACGAGCTGCTGCTGGAGGAGGAGGAGATGGTGCAGTTCGTCAGTGCTGCACAGCTGGAGGGGACTGACCCCCAAAAGGTGGGGACTGGGGGTCCTGAGGGGGTTTGGGGGGGATTTTGGGGGTTTTGGGGGGATTTGGGGGGATTTGGGGTCACAGGAAGGGGTTTGGGAGGGACCACGAGCTGCTGCTGGAGGAGGAGGAGATGGTGCAGTTCGTCAGTGCTGCCCAGCTCGAGGGGACTGACCCCCAGAAGGTGGGGATTGGGGGGATTTGGGGAGATTTGGGGGGATTTGGGGTGATTTGGGGTGGTTTGGGGTCACAGGAAGGGGTTTGGGAGGGACCACGAGCTGCTGCTGGAGGAGGAGGAGATGGTGCAGTTCGTCAGTGCTGCTCAATTAGAGGGGACTGACCCCCAAAAGGTGGGGTTTAGGGTCACCCAGGGGGTCCTGGGGGGATTTGGGGGGGATTTGGGGTGATTTTGGGGTGGTTTGGGGGGGATTTGGGGTGACATAAGGGGGTTTATATGGACCACGAGCTGCTGCTGGAGGAGGAGGAGATGGTGCAGTTCGTCAGTGCTGCGCAGCTGGAGGGCACTGACCCCCAAAAGGTGGGGATTGGGGTCACCCAGGGGGTCCTGGGGGGATTTAGGGTGAATTAGGTGACACCAATGACACTGAGGTGACCGTGGGGTGTCCCCAGGATGTCCCTGAGGCCGAGCGCCACCAGCAGGGGATGGAACCGGGGTGAATTTGGGGTGAATTTGGTGACGATGGGGTGAATTTGGTGACACTAAGGGTGACATTGATGGCACTGGGGTGTCCCCAATGTCCCCAGGACGTCCCCGAGGCCGAGCGCCGCCGGCAGGGGATGGTTACTGTGGAACTGGGGTGAATTTGGTGACACTATGGATGACACTGATGACACTGAGGTGACCATGGGGTGTCCCCAATGTCCCCAGGACGTCCCCGAGGCCGAGCACCGCCGGCAGTGCAGACAGTGGGTGGTTACTGTGGAACTGGGGTGATTTTGGTGACGATGGGGTGACACTGGGGTGAATTTGGTGACCCTGAGGGTGACCCCAATGACAGTAACGTGTCCCCGATGTCCCCAGGATGTCCCCGAGGCCGTCCCCGAGGCCGAGCGCCGCCGGCAGTGGGTGGTTACTGGTTATTCTGGGGTGAATTTGGTGACACTGTGGATGACCCCAATGATACTGAGGTGACACTGAGGTGTCCCCAATGTCCCCAGGACGTCCCCAAGGCCGAGCGCCGCCGGCAGTGCGGACAGTGGGTGGTTACTGTGGAACTGGGGTGATTTTGGTGACGATGGGGTGACACTGGGGTGACACTGAGGTGACACTGAGGTGACACTGAGGTGACACTGGGGTGTCCCCAATGTCCCCAGGACGTCCCCGAGGCCGAGCGCCGCCGGCAGTGGGTGGTTACTGTGGAACTGGGGTGATTTTGGTGACGATGGGGTGAATTTGGTGACACTGAGGTGACACTGAGGTGACAATGGGGTGTCCCCAATGTCCCCAGGACGTCCCCGAGGCCGTCCCCGAGGCCGAGCGCCGCCGGCAGTGCGGACAGTGGGTGGTTACTGGTTATTCTGGGGTGAATTTGGTGACCTTAAGGGTGACATTGATGACACGAGGGTGACCCCGATGGCACTCACGTGTCCCCAATGTCCCCAGGACGTCCCCGAGGCCGTCCCCGAGGCCGAGCGCCGCCGGCAGTCTCTGCAGGACGCGCGCCGGGCCCTGCCCATCTTCCCCTTCCGGGACGAGCTGGTGGCGGCCGTGGCGCAGCACCAGGTGCTGGTGATCGAGGGCGAGACGGGCTCGGGGAAAACCACCCAGATCCCCCAGTACCTGCACGAGGAGGTGAACTGGGAGCACTGGGAGCACTGGGAGCGACTGGGAGGGACTGGGGGATTGGGACTGGGGATTGGGGGATTGGGAGGGGGATTGGGAGGGGATTGGGATGGGGATTGGGGGGAAATTGGAGGGACTGGAGGGGATTGGGAGGGAGATTGGGGAGGGACTGGAGGGGATTGGGAGGGGATTGGGGGGAATTGGGGGGGACTGGGAGGAATTGGGAGGGACTGGGATTGAACTGGGAGGGACTGGTGGGGAATTGGGGGACTGGAGGGAACTGGGAGGGATGGAGATTGAGGATTGGGGAATTGAGGGACTGGGATGAACTGGAGGAGGGACTGAATGGGATTGAACTGGGATTGAACTGGGAGGGACTGGGATGAACTGGGATTGAACTGGGGGATGGGACTGGGATGAATGGGAGGATGGAGAACTGGGATTGAACTGGGATTGAACTGGGATTGAACTGGGAGGGAACTGGGAGGGATGGGGCCTGGGAGGGGATGGGAGGGGACTGGGGGGAACTGGAAGGGACTGGGATTGAACTGGGATGGACTGGGAGGGGATTGGGGGGAATTGGGAGGGACTGGGGGGCACTGGGGGGCACTGGGATTGAACTGGGATGAACTGGGATGAACTGGGATGAACTGGGATGAACTGGGGGGGACTGGAATGAACTGGGATTGAACTGGGATTGAACTGGGATGAACTGGGATGAACTGGGGGTGATTTGCGCTGTTTGGGGTCCTGGTTGGATTTGTCCCCTCTCGGGTCTCGTTTTTAGGATCAGTTCATTTCCAGGGGGGTCACTCGGGGGTCGGGGGTCTCTGTCCCCCCCCCGTGACCCCCCCTGACCCCCCCAATGTCCCCGATGTCCCCAGGGCTACACGCGGGGGGGGCTGAAGATCGGGGTGACGCAGCCGCGCCGCGTGGCAGCCATGAGCGTGGCAGCGAGGGTGGCCGTGGAGATGGGGACCAAGCTGGGCAACGAGGTGACAGCGGGGACAACGGGGGGACACTGGGACATTGGGGACACTGGGGACACTGGGGACATTGGGGACATTGGGGACACTGGGGGCATTGGGGACACTGAGGACATTGGGGACATTCAGGACATTGGGGTCACTGAGGACAGTGGGGACACTGGGGACATTGGGGACATTGGGGACATGGGGACGTGGGGACATGGGGGGAATTGGGGACATTGGGGACATTGCGGGGGAAATTTGGGGGCATTGAGAGCACTGAGGACACTTGGGGACATTGGGGACATTGGGGACATTGGGGACACACTGGGGACATTGGGGACACACTGGGGACATTGGAGACATTGCAGGGGATTGGGGACATTGGGGACACGGGGGACATTGGGGGACATTGGGACATTGGGGACACTGGGGACATTGGGGGGGATTGGGGACATTGGGGACACACTGGGGACATGGGGACATTGGGGACACATTGGGACATTGGGGATATTGGGGACATTGGGGGGACATTTGGGACATGGGGACATTGGGGGATATTGGGGACACTGGGGGGACATTGGGGACACTGGGGACACATTGGGGACATGGGGACATTGGGGACATTGCCGGGGACTGGGGACACTGGGGACATTGGGGACATCAGGACATTGGGGTCACTGAGGACAGTGGGGACAGCGGGGACATTGGGGACACATTGGGGACATTGGGGACATTCAGGACATTGGGGTCACTGAGGACACTGAGGACACATTGGGGACATTGGGGACATTGGGGACACTGAGGACACTGGGGACATTGGGGACATTGCGCGGGATTGGGGACATTGGGACATTGGGGACATTGGGGTCAATGAGGACATTGGGGACACTGTGGGGGACATTGGGGACACATCTCCACCTCCAACCCCATTGTCCCCAACTCGGGGACACATCCTGGGCACTTTGGGGACACTCTGGTGACACAATTGGGGGATGTGAGTGACCACAGGGCTGGCCTGAGTGACCCTGAGTGACCCTGAGGGGACAGTGACCCTGGGGAGGTGACAGCAGCCATGGGGAGGTGACAGCGACCCTGGGGAGGTGACAGTGACCCTGGGGAGGTGACAGCAGCCATGGGGAGGTGACAGTGACCATGGGGAGGTGACAGCGGCTCCAGGGAGGTGACAGTGACCCTGGGGAGGTGACAGCAACCCTGGGGAGGTGACAGCGACCATGGGGATGTGACAGTGACCCTGGGGAGGTGACAGTGACCCTGGGGAGGTGCCATCAGCCGCAGGGGGTGACAGGGCCGTGTCCCTTGTCCCCAAGGTCGGGTACAGCATCCGCTTCGAGGACTGCACGTCGGAGCGCACGGTGCTCAAGTACATGACGGACGGGATGCTGCTGAGGGAGTTCCTGACAGAGCCCGACCTGGCCTCCTACAGGTGACACTGGGGACACTGGGGACACTGGGGACACTGGGGACATTGGGGACACCTGGGGGGTTTGGGGACAGTGGGGACATTGGGGACATTGGGGACATTGGGGACATTGGGGACATTGGGGACACTGGGGACATTGGGGACACTGGGGACACTGGGGACACAGAGAACAGGGACACCCAGGGGACACTGGGGATGTGTCCTTGTTGTTGTCTCTGTCCCTGTGTCCCTGTCCCCATGTCCCTGTGTCCGTGTGTCCATCCCGGTGTCCATCCCTGTGTCCATCCCGGTGTCCGTGTGTCCATCCCTGTGTCCGTGTGTCCATCCCTGTGTCCATGTGTCCATCCGTGTGTCGATCCCTGTGTCCGTGTGTCCATCCCCGTGTCCATCCCTGTGTCCGTGTGTCCATCCCTGTGTCCATCCCGGTGTCCGTGTGTCCATCCTGTGTCCATCCCCGTGTCCGTGTGTCCATGTCTGTGTGTCCATCCAGTGTCCGTGTGACCCTGTCCCCATGTCCCCATGTCCATGCGTCCATCCCTGTGTCCGTGTGTCCATCCCTGTGTCCATCCCGGTGTCCGTGTGTCCATCCCCGTGTCCGTGTGTCCGCAGCGTGATCATGGTGGACGAGGCCCACGAGCGCACCCTGCACACGGACGTGCTCTTCGGCCTCATCAAGGACATCGCCCGCTTCCGGCCGCAGCTCAAGGTCCTGGTGGCCTCGGCCACGCTGGACACCGAGCGCTTCTCGGCCTTCTTCGACCACGCGCCCGTCTTCCGCATCCCGGGGCGCCGCTTCCCCGTGGACATCTACTACACCAAGGTGACACCGGGGACATGGGGACACTGGGGACACTGGGGACAATGGGGACATTGGGGACAGTGGGGACATTGGGGACATCGGGGACATTGGGGACAGTGGGGACATTGGGGGTAATGGGGACACTGGGGGCGTTCAGGGCATTGGGGACATTGGGGTCATCCCAGGGCGCCGCTTCCCCGTGGACATCTACTACACCAAGGTGACAACGGGGACATTGGGGACATCGGGGACATTGGGGACATTGGGGACATTGGGGACTTGGGGACACTGAGGACAGTGGGGACATTGGGGGTATTGGGGACACTGGGGACATTGGGGACATTGGGGGCACTGGGGTATTGGGGACATTGGGGGTAATGGGGACATCGGGGACATTGGGGTGATCCCGGGGCGCCGCTTCTCCGTGGACATCTACTACACCAAGGTGACAACGGGGACATTGGGCACATTGGGGACATTGGGGACATTGGGGACATTGGGGACACTGGGGACAGTGGGGACATTGGGGACATCGGGGACATTGGGGTCATCCCGGGGCGCCGCTTCCCCGTGGACATCTACTACACCAAGGTGACAACGGGGACTTGGGGACATTGGGGACACTGGGGACATGGGGACATTGGGGACATTGGGGGCATTGGGGACATTGGGACATGGGGACACTGGGGACACTGGGGACATGGGGACATTGGGGACATTAGGGACATGGGGACATTGGGACATTGGGGGTAATGGGGACATGGGGACACCTGGTCATCCCGGGGCACCGCTTCCCCGTGGACATCTACTACACCAAGGTGACAATGGGGACATGGGGACATTGGGGCATTGGGGATATTGGGGGACATGGGGACATTGGGGACATTGGGGACACTGGGGACGTTGGGACATTGGGACACCGGGGACATGGGGACACTGGGGACATTGGGACATTGGGGACATTGGGGGTAATGGGGACATGGGGACACCCGGTCATCCCGGGGCGCCGCTTCCCCGTGGACATCTGCTACACCAAGGTGACACTGGGGACATTGGGGACATCAGGGACATTGGGGACATTGGGACATTGGGGACATTGGGGACATTGGGGGTAATGGGGACACTGGGGACTGGGGACATTGGGGACATTCAGGGTGTTGGGGACATTGAGAGCATGGGGACACCCAGTCATCCCCAGGTGGCACTTGCCCATTGACATCTGCTACACCAAGGTGACACTGGGGACGTGGGGACACTGGGGACATTCAGGACATTGGGGACATTCAGGACATTGGGGGCATTTAAGGCATGGAGGACTTGGGGACATTAATGGGGACATTGGGGGCATTTAGGGCATTGAGGACATTGGGGGACACTGGGGATGTTCAGAGCATTGGGGACATTGGGGACATTAATGGGGACACTGGGGGTGTTCAGAGCATTGGGGACATTCAGGGTATTGGGGACATTGGGGGTGTTTAGGGCATTGAGGACTTGGGGACATTAATGGGGACATTGGGGACATTAATGGGGACACTGGGGGTGTTCAGGGGTACCTGGGGCTGTTGGGAGCATTTGGGGACACAGGAGAAGGGGGGGGATGGCTGGCTGGGGACCTCTGGGGACATTGGTGCTGCTGTCCCCTGATGTCCCCGTGTCCCCTGTGTCCTCCTGCTGTCCCCAATGTCCCCTGTGTCCCCACAGGCACCCGAGGCCGATTACCTGGAGGCGTGCGTGGTGTCGGTGCTGCAGATCCACGTCACCCAACCCCCCGGGGACATCCTGGTCTTCCTCACCGGGCAGGTCAGTGTCACCTCAGTGTCACCTGGGTGTCACCTCGGTGTCCCCCTGCTGTCCCCAACCCCGCAGGTGTCCCTGTTCTCCCCTGTCCCCAACCCCAATTTCTTGCCGCCAGTCTTTGTCCCTCTGTGTCTCCAATCTCCCCAATGTCCCAGTCTCCCAAATGTTCCTGATGTCCCCAATGTCCCCAATGTCCCCAATGTCCCCTGGGTTCCAGGAGGAGATCGAGGCCTGCGTGGAGCTGCTGCAGGAGCGCTGCTGGTGCTGCTCTTGTCCCCAGTGTCCCCAATCCCCTGGGAGTCCCTGATCTCTCCAGTGTCCCCAACGCTGTCCCCAATGTCCCCAATGATGTCCCCTGGGTTCCAGGAGGAGATTGAGGCCTGCGTGGAGCTGCTGCTGCTGCTCTTGTCCCCAGTGTCCCCAATGTCCCCAATGTCCCCAGTGTCCCCAATCCCCTGGCTGTCCCCAATGTCCCTGACATCCCTGATGTCCCCAACGATGTCCCCAATGTCCCCAACGATGTCCCCAATGTCAGGAGGAGATCGAGGCCTGCGTGGAGCTGCTGCAGGAGTGCTGGTGGTGCTGCTCTTGTCCCCAATGTCCCAATCCCCTGGGTGTCCCCAATATCCCTGATGTCCCCAGTGTCCCCAAGGATGTCCCCAATGTCCCCTGGGTTCCAGGAGGAGATCGAGGCCTGCGTGGAGCTGCTGCTGCTGCCCCTGTCCCCAATGTCCCCAATCCCCTGGGAGTCCCTGATCTCTCCAGTGTCCCCAGTGTCCCCAACGATGTCCCCAATGATGTCCCCAATGTCCCCAATGATGTCCCCTGGGTTTCAGGAGGAGATCGAGGCCTGTGTGGAGCTGTTGCTGCTGCCCCTGTCCCCAGTGTCTCTGATGTCCCCAGTGTCCCCAATGTCCCTGATGTCCCTGATCTCTCCAGTGTCCCCAATGTCCCCAGCGATGTCCCCATTGTCCCCTGGGTTCCAGGAGGAGATCGAGGCCTGCGTGGAGCTGCTGGTGCTGCCCCTGTCCCCAGTGTCTCCAGTGTCCCTGCTGTCCCTGCTGTCCCCAATGTCCCTGGTATCCCTGATATCCCCAATGTCCCCAATCCCTGGCTGTCCCCAATGTCCCAGACATCCCTGGGTGTCCCCAATGTCCCCAATGTCCCCAACACCAGGAGGAGATCGAGGCCTGCGTGGAGCTGCTGCAGGAGCGCTGCTGGTGCTGCTCTTGTCCCCAATGTCCCCAATGTCCCCAATATCCCTGATGTCCCCAATCCCCTGGCTGTCCCCAGTGTCCCCAACGCTGTCCCCAACGATGTCCCCTGGGTTCCAGGAGGAGATCGAGGCCTGCATGGAGCTGCTGGTGCTGCTCTTGTCCCCAATGTCCCCAATCCCCTGGGAGTCCCCAATATCCCTGATGTCCCCAACGATGTCCCCAATGTCCCCAACATTTCAGGAGGAGATCGAGGCCTGCGTGGAGCTGCTGCAGGAGCACTGCTGGCGCTGCTCTTGTCCCCGATGTCCCCAATCCCCTGGGTGTCCCCAATGTCCCTGATGTCCCCAATGTCCCCAATGTCCCCAATGTCCCCTGGGTTCCAGGAGGAGATCGAGGCCTGCGTGGAGCTGCTGCAGGAGCGCTGCCGCCGCCTGGGCTCGCGCCTGCCCGAGCTGCTGGTGCTGCCCATCTACGCCAACCTGCCCTCGGAGCTGCAGGCCCGCATCTTCCAGCCCACGCCCCCCGGCGCCAGGAAGGTGCGCTGGCCCTTTAAGAGGGGGGCGGGGCCTCGGCAGGGGGCGTGGCACAGCGGGAGAGGGGTGGGGTTTAAGGGACAGGGGTGGGGTTTGAGGGAAATGGGGTGGGGTTTCATTTAGGGTGCCACGAAGGTGCGCTGGCCCTTTAAGAGAGGGGCGGGGCCTCGGCAGGGGGCGTGGTGTAAAGGGAGAGGGGCGGGGTTTGAGGGAAATGGGGTGGAGTTTAAGAGGAAGGGGTGGGGTTTCATTTACAGAGCCAGGAAGGTGCGCTGGCCCTTTAAGAGAGGGGGTGTGGCCTCGGCAAGGGGTGTGGTGTAATGGGAGAGGGGTGGGGTTTAAGGAGAAGGGGGTGGGGTTTGAGGGAAATGGGGTGGGGTTTCATTTAGGGCGCCAGGAAGGTGCGCTGGCCCTTTAAGAGGGGGGCAGGACCTTGGGAGGGGGCGTGGTTTCATAAAAGTAGGTGGTGCTTAACTGGGTGTGGTCAAAATAGGCAGGGGCAAAAGGGGTGTGGTTTATTGGGTGTGGTCGGAGTGGGTGGGGCTTAATTTAGGTGTGGTTAGAATGGGTGTGGTCTAAATGGGGTGTGGTTTAATTGGGTGTGGTCCAAGTGGGTGGGGCTTAATTGGGTGTGGTTAAAATGTGTGTGGTCTAATTGGGGTGGGGCTTAATTGAGTGAGGTATAAAGGTGTGTAGTTTAAATGGGGCGGGGCTTAATTTGGTGTTTTCAGAGTAGGTGGGGCTTAATTTGGGTGTGGCTAGAATGGGTGTGGTCTAAATGGGGCGGAGGTTAACTGAGCATTGACAGAGTGGGTGGGGCTTAATTGGGTGTTATCTAAATGAGGTGTGGCTTTATGTTGTCAAAATGGGTGTGGCTCAATTGGGTGTGGCCTAAAGGGGTGTGGCTTCCTTGGGCGTGGCCCACAGTGCAGCCCGTGATTGGTTGGAGCTCCAAGTGGGCAGGGCTTAACACCAAGTGCTTTAAATGGGGCGTGGCTTAGCCGGGTGTGCCCGGGAGGGGCGTGGCCTGCGAGGGCGTGTCCCGGGCGTGTCCCAGCGTGTCCCCACGCCCGTCACAGGTGGTGGTGGCCACCAACATCGCCGAGACCTCGGTGACCATCGACGGCATCGTGTACGTGCTGGACCCCGGGTTCTGCAAGCAGAAAAGCTACAGCGCCCGCACGGGCATGGAGTCCCTGGTGGTGACACCGTGCTCCAAGGTGGGTCACCTGTGTGACACCTGTGTCACCTGTGTGTCACCTGTGTGTCACCTGTGTCACCTGTGTGTCACCTGTGACACCTTACTGCCATCTATTGTCACCTTATTGTCACATACTGTCACCTCCTGTGAGCGCCCGCACGGGCATGGAGTCCCTGGTGGTGACACCGTGCTCCAAGGTGGGTCACCTGTGTCACCTGTGTCACCTGTGTCACCTGTGTGTCACCTGCGTGTCACCTTTGACGCCTGTCAGCATGTTATTGTCATCTATTGTCCTAACCTGGGCTGCTCGCATGAGTCCCTGGTGTGACACCGTGCTCCAGGTGGTCACTGTGGCACTGTGTAGTCCCTGTGTCAGTGTGTCCGACGGAAGTCCCTTGGTGTCCCAAGGCTCACCAATCGCGGCAGCCGCTGTGTGTCACCTGTCAGTGTTCCCAGGTTCCAGTGTTTAGGTCCCAGTGGTCCAGGTGTGCAAGTGTGTCACAGTTGGTCTCGTCCCCAGGCCTCAGCCAATCAGCGCGCGGGCCGCTGTCACTGCTGTCCCAGTGTATCCCAGTGTGTCCCAGTGTATCCCAGTGGGTTATAGGTGTCCCAGGTGTGTCCCAGGTGTGTCCCAGGTGTGTCCCAGGTGTGTCACAGGTGTGTCCCTCCCGTCCCCAGGCCTCAGCCAATCAGCGCGCGGGCCGCTGTCACTGCTGTCCCAGTGGGTTATAGGTGTCCCAGGTGTGTCCCAGGTGTGTCCCAGGTGTGTCCCAGGTGTGTCACAGGTGTGTCCCTCCCGTCCCCAGGCCTCAGCCAATCAGCGCGCAGGCCGTGCTGGCCGTGTGTCACTGCTGTCCCAGTATAACCCAGTGGGTTACAGGTATCCCAGGTGTGTCCCAGGTGTGTCACAGGTGTGTCCTGTGTATCACAGGTGTTCCAGGTATGTCCCAGTGTGTCCAGGGTATCCAGGTGTTCACAGTGTGTCCCAGGTGTCACAGGTGTCCCTTTGGTGTCCCCAGGCCTCAGCCAATCAGCGCGCAGGCCGCGCCGGCCGCGTGGCGCCCGGGAAGTGTTTCCGCCTCTACACGGCCTGGGCGTTCCAGCACGAGCTGGAGGAGACGGCGGTGCCCGAGATCCAGAGAGCCGACCTGGGGGCGCTGGTGCTGCTGCTCAAGAGCCTGGGTGGGCACTGGGACGGACTGGGATGGACTGGGGATGGAGTGGGAATGGACTGGGAATGGAGTTATGGGCACTGGGACGGACTGGGAGGGACTGGGAGGGACTGGGAAGGGACTGGAGTGAGTTATGGGCATGGATGGACTGGGAGGTGACTGGAGGGACTGGGATGGACATGGGAGGGACTGGGATGGAAATGGGATGTGACTGGGAGGGACTGGGAGGGACTGGGAGGGAACTGGGGATGGAGTTATGGGCACTGGGATGGACTGAGATGGACTGGGGAATGGAGTTTATGGGCACTGTGAGGGACTGGGGATGGACTGGGAGGGACTGGGAGGGACTGGGAGGATGGAGACTGGGATGGACTGGATGGATGGATGGAGATTATGGACTGGGAGGATGGAGACTGGAGATGGATGGATGGATGGACTGGGATGGGAGACTGGGACAGGACTGGGAGGGGGGACTGGGAGGACTGGGAATGGGACAGCTGTGGGCCACTGGGAGGGACTGGGGACCAGGGTTGCACAGGGACTGAGGTGGGGACACCAGGTGCCCAGAGAGTGGCGCCAGGTGACCCCGAGGTGACCCCAAGGTGACCCCAAGGTGACCCCAGGGTGTCCCCAGGTATCAACGATCTGATCCACTTTGATTTCCTGGACCCTCCCCCCCACGAGACGCTGGTGCTGGCGCTGGAGCAGCTCTACGCGCTGGGGGCGCTGAACCACCTGGGCGAGCTCACCACGGTAACTGGGAATACTGGGAGGGACTGGGGAATGGGGAATGAACCACCTGAACCACCTGGGCGAGCTCACCATGGTAACTGGGAGGAAATGGGAGGGGAATGGGATGAAATGAACACTGGGCGGCTAAGGACTGGACTGGGACTGGGAGGGAACTGGGAGCACTGGGAATGAACCACCTGAACCACCTGGGCGAGCTCACCACGGTAACTGGGAGCACTGGGAGGAACTGGGATGGACTGGGATGGGACTGGGAATGGGGAATGAACCACCTGAACCACCTGGGCGAGCTCACCACGGTAACTGGGAGCACTGGGAATACTGGGAGGGACTGGGAGGGACTGGGGTGTCCCTGGTGGTCACTCTGTCCTCTGTCCCCTCTGTCCGTCCCAGCTGGGCCGGCGCATGGCGGAGCTGCCGGTGGAGCCAATGTTGGCCAAGATGATCCTGGCGAGCGAGCAGTGAGTGACAGACACGTCCCCAAATGTCCCCAAAGTGTCCCCAGGGTATCCCCAGTGTCCCATCTCCCCTCAGTGTCCCCAAAGTGTCCCCAATGTCCCCAAAGTGTCCCCAATGTCCCCAATGTCTCATCTCCCTCAGTGTCCCAGTTTCCCCTCAGTGTCCCCAATGTCCCCAATCAGGTATGGCTGCATGGAGGAGGTCTGATGGTGCGGCATGTCCCAATGTCCCCATTGTCACAGATATGGCTACACATAGAGGTTCTGATGATGTCCCTCAGTGTCCCCAATGTCCCCAATATCTCATTATGGCTGTACAGGAGGTGCTCACAGTGTCCCCAATGTCCCCTCAGTGTCCCCAATGTCCGCTCAGTGTCCCCAATATCTCAGTTATGGCTGTACCGAGCAGGTTCTGACAGTGTCCCCTCAGTGTCCCCAATGTCCCAGTGTCCCTCAATGAACCTGAAGAGTTTCACGTGGCCACCATGCTCTCGGTGAACACACAGTGTCCCCAGTGTCCCCTCAGTGTCCCCTCAGTGTCCCCTGTGTGTCCCCAATGTCCCAGGTACGCTGCACGGAGGATGTTCTTATGGTGCCGCCATGCTGTCAGTGAACAACGCTGTGTCCCCAATGTCCCCTCAATGTCCCAATGTCCCCACTGTCCCCAATCAGGTACGGCTGTATGGAGGAGGTTCTCACGGCCGCCATGCTCTCGGTGAACAACACAGTGTCCCCAATGTCCCCTCAGTGTCCCCAATATCTCAGTTACAGCCATACAGGGGAGGTGCTCACAGTGTCCCCAATGTCCCCAATGTCCCCAATGTCCCCAATGTCCCAGGTATGGGTGTACAGAGGAGGTTCTCACGGTGGCCGCCATGCTGTCGGTGAACAACGGCCGTGTCCCCAATGTCCCCTCAATGTCCCCAATATCTCAGTTACGGCTGTACAGAGGAGGTGCTCACAGTGTCCCCAATGTCCCCTGAGTGTCCCCAATGTCCCCTCACAGGTATGGCTGCACAGAGGAGGTGCTCACAGTGTCCCCAGTGTCCCCTCAGTGTCCCCAATGTCCCCTGAGTGTCCCCACTGTCCCCAATGTCACAGGTACGGCTGCACTGAGGAGGTTCTCACAGTGTCCCCAATGTCCCCTGAGTGTCCCCACTGTCCCCAATGTCACAGGTACGGCTGCACTGAGGAGGTTCTCACGGTGGCCGCCATGCTGTCGGTGAACAACGCCGTGTTCTACCGGCCCAAGGACAAGGTGCTGCACGCCGACAGCGCCCGCGTGGCCTTCACCGTGCCCGGGGGCGACCACCTGGTGCTGCTCAACGTCTACAACCAGGTACGGGGACAGCGGGGACAGTGGGGACATTGGGGACAGTGGGGACAGTGGGGACAGTGGGGGGATTGGGGACAGTGGGGACAGTGGGGACAGTGGGGACAGCGGGGACATTGGGACAGTGGGGGATTGGGGACAGTGGGGACAGGGGGACAGTGGGGACAGTGGGACATTGGGACATTGGGGACATTGGGGTATTGGGGACATCAGTGATAATGGGGGGGTTTGGGGACATTGAGAGGTTGGCGACATGACAGCATCCAGCAGCAGCACTGACCGTGTCCCTTTCTCTGTCCCTGTCCCCTCCGTGTGTCTCTGCCTGTGTGTCCCCAACGCTGTCCCCCTGTGTCCCCAATGTCCCCCTGCTGTCCCCGCTGTCCCTGCTGTCCCCACTGTCCCCATGTCCCCACTGTCCCCACTGTCCCTGCTGTCCCCAATGTCCCTGTGTCCCCCATGTCCCCCTGCTGTCCCCACTGTCCCCAATGTCCCCGCTGTCCCCACTGTCCCTGCTGTCCCTGTGTATCCCCAATGTCCCCATGTCCCATGTCCCTGCTGTCCCAATGTCCCCTGTGTCCCCAATGTACCCTTGTTCCCAATGTCCCCCGCTGTCCCCAATGTCCCCCTGTGTCCCCAATGTCCTGCTGTCTCCCATCTCCCAATATCCCCCTTTGTCCCCTGCTGTCCCGCTGTCCCCGTGTCCCCACTGTCTCCATTGTCCCCACTGTCCCAATGTTCCCCTGTTCCCCATGTCCCCAATGTACCCCACTGTCCCCAATGTCCCCCTGCTGTCCCCAATGTACCCCACTGTCCCTCTGTCCCACTGTCCCCCCTGTCCCCATGTCCCCAATGTCCCCACTGTCCCCCCGCTGTCCCCCACTGTCCCCAATGTCCTCTGTCCCCCATGTCCCCCTGCTGTCCCCTGCTGTTCCTGTGTCCCCCGTGTTCCTTGTCCTGCTGTCCCACTGTCCCCACTGTCCCCGCTGTCCCCTGTCCCCCTGTCCCATGTCCCCCACTGTCCCCAATGTCCCCAATGTCCCCGCTGTCCCCGCTGTCCCCATTGTCCCCCGTGTCCGGCAGTGGGTGGCCAGCGGTCACTCCCTGCAATGGTGCTACGAGCACTTTGTGCAGGCGCGCTCCCTGCGCCGGGCCCGCGACGTGCGGGAGCAGCTGCAGGGGCTGATGGAGCGCGTGGAGATCGCGCCCTCCTCGTGCGGGGGCAACCTGGACCTGGTCAGGAAGGTAAACCCCAAAATATCCCAAAAACCAGCCCAAAATATCCCCAAAATATCCCCAAAATATCCCTAAAATATCCCCAAAATATCCATAAAATATCCCCAAAATATCCCTAAAATATCCCCAAAATATCCCTAAAATATCCATAAAATATCTCACAAAATACCGCCCAAATCCACCTCAGCCCCGTCCTCGTGCGGGGGCAACCTGGACCTGGTCAGGAAGGTAACCCCAAATACAGCCCAAAATATCCCAAAATATCCCCAAAATATCCCCTGAAATATCCCCAAAATATCCATAAAATATCCCACAAAATATCGCCCAAATCCACCTCAGCGCCGTCCTCGTGCGGGGGCAACCTGGACCTGGTCAGGAAGGTAAACCCCAAATACAGCCCAAAATATCCCAAAATATCCCCAAAATATCCCTAAAATATCCCCTGAAATATCCCCAAAATATTCACAAAATATCCCACAAACACACCTCAAAATATCCCCAAAAAATATCCCGCAAAACATCCCCCAAAATAGCCACTGATCCCAGTCCATCCCAGTGCATCCCAGTGCATCCCAGTCCATCCCAGTGTATCCCAGTGCCATCCCAGTGCTATCCCAGTATATCCCAGTGCCACCCAGTCCATCCCAGTATAACCCAGTCCATCCCAGTGCCATCCCAGACCATCCCAGTGACTCTGTCCCCATTTTTGTGTCCCCCCAGGCCATCACAGCCGGGTTCTTTTACCACACCGCCCGCCTGGCGCGGGGCGGGTACCGATCCCAGTGCATCCCAGTGCATCCCAGTATATCCCAGTGCCATCCCAGTCCATCCCAGTCCATCCCAGTATATCCCAGTGCCATCCCAGTCCATCCCAGTCCATCCCAGTATATCCCAGTCCATCCCAGTCCCTCCCAGTGACACTGTCCCCGTTTTTGTGTCCCCCCAGGCCATCACAGCGGGATTTTTTTACCACACGGCGCGGGGCGGGTACCGATCCCAGTGCATCCCAGTCCATCCCAGTGCCATCCCAGTATATCCCAGTATAACCCAGTGCCATCCCAGTCCATCCCAATAACAAGGTCCCCATTCCTGTCCCCCCAGGCCATCACAGCCGGGTTCTTTTACCACACCGCCCGCCTGGCGCGGGGCGGGTACCGATCCCAGTCCATCCCAGTATAACCCAGTGCCATCCCAGTCCATCCCAGTGCCATCCCAGTGTATCCCAGTCCATCCCAGTCCATCCCAGTGACTCTGTCCCCTCTCCTGTCCCCCCCCAGGCCATCACAGCGGGATTTTTTTACCACACGGCGCGGGGCGGGTACCGATCCCAGTGCATCCCAGTATAACCCAGTGCCATCCCAGTCCCTCCCAGTGACACTGTCCCCTCTCCTGTCCCCCCAGGCCATCACAGCCGGGTTCTTTTACCACACGGCGCGCCTGGCGCGGGGCGGGTACCGCACGGTGAAGCACCAGCAGCCCGTGTTCATCCACCCCAACAGCGCCCTGTTCTCGCTGCAGCCCCGCTGGGTGCTCTACCACGAGCTGGTGTGCACCTCCAAGGAGTTCATGAGACAGGTGGGGACATGGGGACACCTTGGGGACACCCTGGGGACAGCTGGGGACACCTGGGGGCATGGCAGGGACATGGGGACACAGGGCAGTGTGGGTATGGGGACACACTGTGGGTACAGGGACACGCTGGGTGCTCTACCACGAGCTGGTGTGCACCTCCAAGGAGTTCATGAGACAGGTGGGGACACCCTGGGGACAGCTGGGGACAGCTGGGGACACTGTGGGTTCATGGCAGGGACATGGGGACACTCGGGGGTCATGGGGACACGGGGCAGTGTGGGTATGGGGGCACACTGTGGGTACAGGGACACGCTGGGTGCTCTACCCCAAGCTGTGTGCACCTCCAAGGAGTTCATGAGACAGGTGGGGACACCTTGGGGACACCCTGGGGACACCCTGGGACACCTTTGGGACACCTGGGGACACACTGGGGTCATGGGGCAGTGTGGGTACGGGGACACAGTGTGGGTATGGGGACACACTGTGGGTATGGGGACACAAAAGACACAACTCCAAGGTGACAAAGCAGGGACCCCAAGCCACCACTCCTATCCTCAGGTGTTCCTGGCTGTCCTTAGGGCTGTCCCCAGGTGTGACACAGGTGTGACACAGGTGTGTCACAGGTGTATCACAGGTGTATCACAGATGTCCCCAGGTGTGACAGGTGTATCACAGGTGTGACAGGTGTATCACAGGTGTCCCCAGGTGTGTCCCAGGTGTGTCCCAGGTGTGTCCCAGGTGTGTGACAGGCGTGTCCTTGTCCCCAGGTGATCGAGATCGACAGCTCGTGGCTGCTGGAGGTGGCCCTGGCTGTCCTTAGGGGTGTGATAGATGTCCCCAAGTGTGACACAGGTGTCCCCAGGTGTATCACAGGTGTCCCAGGTGTGATAGGTGTGACACAGGTGTGTCACAGGTGTGTCACAGGTGTCCCTAGGTGTGTGACAGGCGTGTCCTTGTCCCCAGGTGATCGAGATCGACAGCTCCTGGCTGTCCCCAGGTGTGACACAGGTGTGACACAGGTGTGTCACAGGTGTCCCCAGGTGTGTCCCAGGTGTGTGACAGGCGTGTCCTTGTCCCCAGGTGATCGAGATCGACAGCTCGTGGCTGCTGGAGGTCGCCCCCCATTATTACCAGGCCAAGGAGCTCGAGGACGGCAGCGGCCGCAAAATGCCCAAAAAAGCCGGAAAATCGCGGGAGGAGCTGGGCTGACCCCCCCCAGGGACATTTGGGGACATTTTGGGGACATTTTGGGACATTTGGGGACAGCCCAATACAGCCCCCCCACGCTCGGTGGCACCGCCGCTGTCCCCGTGTCACCGCTGCTCCTTTATTCTGTACATTAATTTAAGGGGTGGGGGGGACATTGGGGACACGGGGGGGGGAGGGGACACAGGTGACAAAGGGGGGGGGGGAGGGGACACACAGGTGTCCCTGTCACCTCCTGTCGGTGGTGGCATCAGGGCCGGGCCAGCGCCACCGCCAGCGCCGCGGCCACCAGCAGCTTCTTGGGCTCGGGGACGGCCGTGGGGGCTGGCATCAGCTGGGGGGACACCAGAGTGTCACCAAAGTGTCACCAGAGTGTCAGCAAAGTGTCACCAGGGTGTCACCAAGGTGTCACCAGAGTGTCACCAGGGTGTCACCAAGGTGTGCCCAGGTGTGCCCAGACTCACCTTGTCCACGCGGTGGCAGCGGATCAGCCCCTGCGAGTTGAGGAAGAAGGTGGAGAGGGCGTCGTAGGACCTGGGGGGACATCGGGGGGGACATTGGGGACATCGGGGTGGCACCGACCCCGCTGGGGGACAGGGGTGGCACGGGTGGGTCTGGGGGTGACACAGGGGTGACACAGGTGTGACACAGGTGTGACAGGGGTGGCACAGGTGGGTCTGGGGGTGACACAGGGGTGTCACTGAATGCAGCAGGTGCCACTTGTCCTGGTGGTAGAAAGAGGTGACACAGGGGGTGACACAGTGACAATGGGGGATGGCACAGGGAGTGACAGAGGTGACACAGGTGTGACACAGGGATGGCAGGAGGTGGCACAGGGGTGACACAGGAGTGACACAGGTGTGACACAGAGGTGACACAGGTGTGTCACTGAATGCAGCAGGTGGCGTTTGTCCTGGTGGTAGAAGGTGGTGACACAGGGGGTGACACAGTGACAATGGGGGGTGACACAGGTGTGGCACAGGGATGGCAGGAGGTGACACAGGGGGTGACACAGGTGGGTCTGGGGGTGACACAGGAGTGACAGAGGTGACAGGGGGTGACACAGGGGTGGCACAGGTGGGTCTGGGGGTGACACAGGGGTGACACAGGAGTGACACAGGTGTGTCACTGAGTGCAGCAGGTGCCACTTGTCCTGGTGGTAGAAAGAGGTGACACAGTGACAATGGGGGGTGACACAGGGGTGGCACAGGGATGGCAGGAGGTGACACAGGGGTGACACAGGTGGGTCTGGGGGTGACACAGGGGTGTCACTGAGTGCAGCAGGTGCCATTTGTCCTGGTGGTAGAAGGGGGTGACACAGGGGTGACACAGTGACAATGAGGTGTCACACAGGTGTGGCACAGGGATGGCAGGAGGTGACACAGGTGTGACACAGGTGTGACAGGGGTGGCACAGGTGGGTCTGGGGATGACACAGGGGTGTCACTGAATGCAGCAGGTGCCGTTTGTCCCGGTGGTACAAGGGGGTGACACGGGGGGTGACACAGTGACAATGAGGGGTGACACAGGGGTGGCACAGGGATGGCACACAGGTGTCCCCTCACCTGAGCAGGGTCCGTTTGTCGCGCCGGTACCAGCGCAGCAGCAGCAGGTGCAGGGACAGTGACACACAGGGGCAGTGACACACGGGGGTGACACAGTGACAATGGCGGGTGACACAGGTGTGTCTGTACCTGAGCAGGGTCCGTTTGTCGCGCCGGTACCAGCGCAGCAGCAGCAGGTGCAGGGGCAGGGGCAGTGACACACAGGGGGTGGCAGTGGGTGACACAGGGGTGACACAGTGACAATGAGGAGTGGCACAGGTGTCACCCAGGTGTGCCCTCACCTGAGCAGGGTCCGTTTGTCGCGCCGGTACCAGCGCAGCAGCAGCAGGTGCAGGGGCAGTGACACACGGGGGCAGTGACACACGGGGGTGACACAGGGGTGACACAGTGACAATGAGGTGTCACCCAGGTGTGTCCGTACCTGAGCAGGGTCCGTTTGTCGCGCCGGTACCAGCGCAGCAGCAGCAGGGGCAGGGGCAGTGACAGTGACACACAGGGGCAGTGACACACAGAGGTGGCAGTGGGTGACACAGGGGTGACACAGGGATGGCACAGGGGTGACACAGTGACAATGAGGTGTCACACAGGTGTGTCCGTACCTGAGCAGGGTCCGTTTGTCGCGCCGGTACCAGCGCAGCAGCAGCAGGTGCAGGGGCAGGGGCAGTGACACACAGGGGCAGTGACACACAGGGGGTGGCAGTGGGTGACACAGTGACAATGGCAGGTGACACAGTGGCAATGGGGGGTGACACAGTGACAATGAGGGGTCACACAGGTGTCCCCTCACCTGAGCAGGGTCCGTTTGTCGCGCCGGTACCAGCGCAGCAGCAGCAGGTGCAGGGGCAGTGACACACAGGGGCAGTGACACACGGGGGTGGCAGTGGGTGACACAGGGGTGACACAGTGACAATGAGGTGTCACCCAGGTGTGCCCTCACCTGAGCAGGGTCCGTTTGTCGCGCCGGTACCAGCGCAGCAGCAGCAGGTGCAGGGGCAGCCCCGTCAGGCGCCACCGCGCCCGCACGCTCCAATCCTCCGGGTGCCGCGTCAGCGCCAGCACCTCCAGCCTGAGGCTGGCAAAGTAACCCCAGGCCAGGGCGCGGCACAGCGCCACGGCCACGGCGTACATGGGCCGGCCCCTGGGGACACGGGGACACGGGACAGTGTCATTGTCACCCATTGTCACTGCCCGGCACAGCGCCACGGCCACGGCGTACATGGGCCGGCCCCTGGGGACAGGGGACACCATTGTCAGTGTCATTGTCACCCACTGTCACTGCCCGGCACAGCGCCACGGCCACGGCGTACATGGGCCGGCCCCTGGGGACACGGGACACCATTGTCACCTCCCTGTGCCACCCCATTGCTGCCACTGTCACCCACTGTCACTGCCCGGCACAGCGCCACGGCCACGGCGTACATGGGCCGGCCCCTGGGGACATGGCAGTGTGTCATTGTCACCCACTGTCACCTCCCTGTGCCACCCCGACACTGCCATTGTCACCCACTGTCACTGCCCGGCACAGCGCCACGGCCACGGCGTACATGGGCCGGCCCCTGGGGACAGGGGACAGCATTGTCACCTCCCTGTGCCACCCTGACACTGCCATTGTCACCCATTGTCACTGCCCCATCCCTGCCCGGCACAGCGCCACGGCCACGGCGTACATGGGCCGGCCCCTGGGGACACGGGGACACCATTGTCACCCATTGTCACCTCCCTGTGATACCCCATCGCTGCTACTGTCACCCATTGTCACCCACTGTCACCTTCCCAGGGCCACCCTGCGGGGACAGGGCTGTCCCCAGGACTGTCCCCATTGTCCCCATTGTCACCCACCGCGTGTGCAGGTGCAGGCACTGGCCCCCCAATGTCCCCTCGGTGTCCCCAATGTCCCCATTGTCACCATTGTCACCCACCGCGTGTGCAGGTGCAGCAGGAGTTGCTGACCCCCCCAGTGTCCCCTCGGTGTCCCCTCAGTGTCCCCACTGTCACCCACCGCGTGTGCAGGTGCAGGTGCTGGCACTGACCCCCCAATGTCCCCATTGTCACCCCATTGTCCCCAGTGTCCCCTCAGTGTCCCCACTGTCACCCACCGCGTGTGCAGGTGTTACTGACCCCCCCCAGTGTCCCCAATGTCCCTCAGTGTCCCCAGTGTCCCCTCAGTGTCCCCACTGTCACCCACCGCGTGTGCAGGTGTTACTGACCCCCCCAGTGTCCCCATTGTCCCCTCAGTGTCCCCATTGTTCCCACTGTCACCCACCGCGTGTGCAGGTGTTACTGACCCCCCCAGTGTCCCCAATGTCCCCTCAGTGTCCCCTCAGTGTCACCCACCGCGTGTGCAGGTGTTACTGACCCCCTCAGTGTCCCCATTGTCCCCCCAGTGTCACCCACCGTGTGTGCAGGTGTTACTGACCCCCCCAGTGTCCCCAATGTCCCCTCAGTGTCCCCAATGTCCCCACTGTCACCCACCGCGTGTGCAGGTGCAGGTGCTGGCACTGGAACTCCACGTCGGGCGCGTACAGCCCATAGTCCGGGATCTTCAGGAAGAAATTGGGGAGCTGGGGGTGGGGACAGGGGGGTCACCGGGGTCACTGTCACCCCCCCGGGGTCACTGTCACCTCCCCCTGGTGCTGTCACCTCCCCCTGGTGCTGTCACCTCCCCCAGGCCTGTCCCACCCCCTTTTCCCATCAATCCCCCCCCATTTTGTCACCCCCTCCCCATTCTGTCACCCCCTCCCCATTTTGTCCCCATGTCCCCCCTCCCCATTCTGTCACCTCCTCCCTGGGTCATTCTGTCACCCCCTCCCCATTTTATCACTGTCTCCTTTTGTCCCCCGTCCTCACTCTGTCACCCTCTCTCTATTTTGTCACCCCCTCCCCATTTTGTCACCCCCTCCCCATTTTGTCCCCATGTCCCCCAGGTATCCCCAGGTGTCCCCCAGGTGTCCCCATGTCCCCCCGCGGTGTCACCTCGTGCCGCAGCCGCTCGTGCATGCTGATTTTGTCCCGTGTCCCCATGCCCCCATGTCCCCCCAGGTGTCCCCCAGGTGTCCCCCCATTTCCCCATTTTGTCCCCATGTCCCCCAGGTGTCCCCATGTCCCCCAGGTGTCCCCAAGGTGTCCCTGGGGTGTCACCTCGTGCCGCAGCCGCTCGTGCATGCTGGCCAGGTGCTCCCCCATGCTCGGGGGGTTCCCCCCAGGTGTCCCCATTTTGTCCCCCATGTCCCCAGGGTGTCCCCATTTTGTCCAGGTATCCCCCAGGTATCCCCCAGGTATCCCCAAGGTGCCCCCCATGTCCCCAAGGTGTCCCCAAGGTGTCCCCATGTCCACCATGTCCCCCCATGTCCCCAAGGTGTCCCCAGGTGTCCCCATGTCCCCAAGGTGTCCCCAGGGTGTCACCTCGTGCCGCAGCCGCTCGTGCATGCTGGCCAGGTGCTCCTCCATGCTCGGGGGGTTCCTCTGGGGGCTCCCCCCGCCGCCCTTTGGGGGGCTGCCCGGGCTGGGGGGGGGTCCCAGCAGCAGCCGCGCCCCCAGCCCGGGCTCCCCGTCCCTGCTGTCCCTGTCCCTGTCCCTGTCCCTGTCGCCGTCCCTGTCCCTGACGGCGATGTCGTCCTCGCGCCGCCCGTCCACCGTGGTCACCGGAGCCCCCCCGAGCCCCTGCAGCCCCCGGGGGGGCGGCCCGGGGGTCCCGGGGGGCCGGGGGGGGCAGCGCGGGGGGGGCAGCAGCGCCAGGGCTGGGCCCGGGACCAGGGGGGGCTCAAGGTCCTGGAAATTGGGGGGAAAAATGGGAATTTAGGGGGGGAAAATGGGGAATTTGGGGGGGAAATGGGAATTTAGGGGGGGAAAAATGGGGAATTTAGGGGGGGAAAAATGGGGAATTTAGGGGAGAAATGGGGAATTTAGGGAGGGAAAAATGGGAATTTAGGGGGGAAAATGGGGAATTTAGGGGGGGTAAAAGTGGGGAATTTGGGGGGGGAAAAATGGGGAATTTGGGGGGGGAATGGGGAATTTAGGGGAGGAGAAAATGGGGAATTCAGGGCAGATTTGGGGAAAAAATGGGGAATTTGGGGGGGTAAAAGTGGGGAATTTGGGGGGGGAAAGGGGAATTTGGGTGGGGGAGGAAAATGGGGAATTTAGGGGGGGTAAAAATGGGGAATTTGTGGGGGGGGGAAATGGGGAATTTAGGTGGGGAAAAATGGGGAATTTGGGATGGAAAATGGGAATTTAGGGGGCCGGCTCCGCCCCCAGGACGAAGCCACGCCCCCAGCATGAACTGGCCCGCGATTTGCATAACCACGCCCCGCTAGCGGCAAAAACGAAACTATTTAAGGTGGCTATTTACATAACAACGCCCTGTTAGCGGCAAAACGAAACTATTTAGGCTGCTCATTTGCATAACCACGCCCAGCCTCAATTTTAAACGCAACTCTCTATTTGTGTGTCCCCGCCCACCCACCGCTCCCTATTTACATAAACCCCTCTGCCCAAAACAACCCGCGCCTCAATTTGCATGACCCCGCCCACCCCACCGCCCACCACCATCGCTATTTACATAACCCCACCTACTCTGCGGCGCTATTTGCATAACCCCGCCCCCGCCTCTTCCCCCTCACGGCTCTCCCCTCACCTGCAGCCGCGCTCGGTAGCGGCGGCGCGGCGGGGCCGGCCCGGGAGGCGCTGCCGCGGCTGCCGGAGCCCAGGCGCGGCCGGGCCGGAGGCGGACGGCGGCGGTGACGGTGGCGGTGACGTGCCGGTACATGGCGGCGCCGGTGTCCCCTCGCTGTCCCCTCGCTGTCCCCGCTCGGCGCTGCCGCCGCTTTTCTCCCCTCACGGCGGCCGCTCGCTCTGCGCCTGCGCGGGCCGCGCGCGCGCTTCCCGCCCCCCCTTCGCCTCACCGCAACGCGCCTGCGCAGACCGCGGGAAGGTGACCCGGAGCCGGGTGCGCATGCGCATTGATACCGCGCCGTTCCCGCCTACCCGTAGTTCATTCAAGAGGTAGAAAAGAGGCGGAGCCAAGAGGTGACAGCCAATGGGAAGCGCCGCTCCCACGCTCGGAGGCGTGGCTATGCCCATATATGGGTGAACTCCCAGCTAAACCACGCCCACACCCGGAAGAGACGTCAATAAGGAGCCGAAATCGCCGATTTTATTGAAATGTCTCCAAAAAACGAGCGGGGCAGGGGAGGGGTCGGCACCCCCCGGGGCCGGGCGGGGGGAGGGGCACCCACGGGGCGGGGGGAAGGGGCCCAGTGGGCGGGAACTGATTCCAGTAAGGCGGGAATCCATTCCCAGTTGGGTTATGGGGTAGGAACTGGTCCCAGTAGGGCAGGAATCCATTCCCAGTTGGGTTATGGGGTAGAAACTGGTTCCCAGTGGGGTGGGAACTGGTTCCCAGTTGGGTTATGGGGCAGGAACTGGTTTCCAGTAGGGCAGGAATCCATTCCCAGTAGGGCTGTGGGGCAGGCACTGGTTCCAGTGGGGTGGAAACTGGTCCATGATAGGATGGGAAGTGGTTCCCAGTTGGGTTATGGGGCAGGAACTGGTTCCCAGTAGGGCAGGAATCCATTCCCAGTTGGGTTATGGGGCAGGCACTGGTTCCCAGTGGGGTGGGAACTGGTTCCCAGTTGGGTTACGAGGTGTGAACTGGTTCCCAGTATAGCAGGAACTGGTTCCCAGTTGGGTTATGGGGTGGGAACTGGTTCCCAGTAGGGCAGGAATCCATTCCCAGTGAGGTTATGGGGTGAGAACTGGTCCCAGTAGGGCAGGAACTGGTTCCCAGTTGAGTCCATGGGTGGGGTCAGTGGCCATTGGGGGGGTCAGTGACTGGATTTGGGGGTCAGTGACCATTGGGGGGGGGTCAGTGACCATTGGGGGGTCAGTGGCCACTGGGGGGGGTCAGTGACCATTGGGGGGGTCAGTGGTCATTGGGGGGGTCAGTGGTCATTGGGGGGGGTCAGTGGCCATTGGGGGGGTCAGTGGCCGGATTTGGGGGGGTCAGTGGCCATTGGGGGGGCAGTGGCCATTGGGGGGGGTCAGTGGCCATTGGGGAGAGGGTCAGTGGCCATTGGGGGTCAGTGACCATTGGGGGTCAGTGGCCATTGGGGGGGTCAGTGGCCATTGGGGGTCAGTGGCCATTGGGGGGGGGGTCAGTGGCCGTTGGGGGGGTCAGTGGCCATTGGGGGGTCAGTGGCCATTGGGGGGGATCAGTGGCCATTGAGGGGTCAGTGACCATTGGGGGTCAGTGGCCATTGATGGGGGGGTCAGTGGCCGGATTTTGGGGGTCAGTGGCCATTGGGGGGGGTCAGTGGCCGGATTTGGGGGTCAGTGGCCATTGGGGGGGGTCAGTGGCCATTATGGGGTCAGTGGCCGGATTTGGGGGTCAGTGGCCATTGGGGGGGTCAGTGGCCATTGGGGGTCAGGGGCCATTGGGGGATCCATGGTCAGAATTGGGGGGTCAGTGGCCATTGGGGGGGTCAGTGGTCATTGATGGGGGGGTCAGTGGCCGGATTTGGGGGTCAGTGGTCAGAATTGGGGGGTCAGTGGCCATTGGGGGGTCAGTGGCCATTGGGGGGGGTCAGTGGCCATTGGGGGGTCAGTGACTGGATTTGGGGGTCAGTGGCCATTGGGGGGGTCAGTGGCCGGATTTGGGGGTCAGTGGCCATTGGGGGGTCAGTGGCCGGAGGGGGGAGGGGCTGGGGGAGCTCAGCGGCCGACGCGCCCCAGGGAGCTGTGGGGGGGGGAGGGGGAAACACCTCAAAGTGAGCCTAAAACCGAGCCCAAAATCCCTAAAAATTCACCCAAAATCCAGCCCAAACCTGATCCTAAAACTGAGCCCAAAATCCCAAAAACTGAGCTCAAAATCCAGCCCAAACTGCCCCCAAATCAACCCAAAACCCAACCTAAGGCAAACTCCAAACAGCCCAAAACCCACCCAAACTGAACCCAACCCAAACCCAAAACTGATCCCAAAATCCATCTCAAACCGACCCCAAACCAAGCCCTAATCCGAGCCCAAAGTGACCCCAGGTACTCCCCAGCTCCCTCCCCATTTCCCCCGAGTTCCCCCCATTTTCCCACCATTTCCCCTCCCCATTTTCCCCCCAGTTCCCCTCCATTTCATCCCAGTTTTCCCCCCAATTCCCCCCCATTTGCTCCCTCCAGCTCCACCCATTTCCCCCCTCATTTCCTCCCCCATTCTCCTCCCAGTTTCCTCCCTTTTTCCCCCCCATTTCCTCCCCCATTTCCCCCCATTATCCCTCCCATTTTCGTCCCCATTTCCCTCCCCACTTCCCCCCAGTTTCCCCCCATTTTGCCCCCCACTTTCTCCCTCAATTCCCCCCATTCCTCCCCATTTCCTCCTCCCATTTCCCCCTCATTTTCTGCCCAGTTCCCTGTTTTTCTCCCCCATTTCCCCCCCATTTTTCTCCCCATTTCCCCCTCATTTCCCCCCTCATTTCCCCCCATTCCCCCCTCATTTCCCCCATATTCTTCCCTCATCTCCCCCATTTCCCCCTCATTTCCCCCCATTATCCCTCCCATTTTCCCCCAATTTTCTCCCCATTTCCTCCCCCATTTCCCCCCTCATTTCCCCCCCCATTTTCCCCCATTTCCCCCGTACCTGGCTCGGCGCGGGGGCGGCTCCGGGGGGGTCTCTGTCCCCGGTGGGGGAGGGGTCCCCGGAGGGGTTTCCCGGCGCACCAGGAAGGGGCGGAGGCTGCCCCGCACCGGGGACCCCCGGCCCAGGTTAAAGGGCCAGGGGGGCTCGGGCTCCTCCCGCAGGACTGGGGGGCGGGGCCAGCGTCAGGGGGCGGGGCCATGCAGTGGCCACACCCACCGGTTACACCCATATACCCATTGATCACTGCCTGGGGGCGGGGCCATGCACAGTGACCACACCCACCGGTTCCACCCACATTGATCACTGCCCGGGGCGGGGCCATGCACAGTGACCACACCCACCGGTTACACCCACATACCCATTGATCACTGCCTGGGGGCGGGGCCATGCACAGTGACCACACCCACCGGTTACACCCACATACCCATTGATCACTGCCTGGGGCGGGGCCATGCACAGTGACCACACCCACCAGTTACACCCATATACCCATTGATCACTGCCCGGGGGCGGGGCAATTCAGTGACCACACCCACAAACCAACTGACCACACCCACCAGCCCCCTATTGATCACAGCCACTGCCTGGGGGCGGGACCAGCGTCAGGGGGCGGGGCCATGCACAGTGACCACACCCACCGGTTCCACCCACATACCCATTGATCACTGCCCAGGGGCGGGGCCATGCACAGTGACCACACCCACCGGTTCCACCCACATACCCATTGATCACTGCCTGGGGGCGGGGCCATGCACAGTGGCCACACCCACCAGTTCCACCCACATACCCATTGATCACTGCCCGGGGGCGGGGCCATGCACGGTGACCACACCCACCAGTTACACCCACAGACCCATTGATCACTGCGCGGGGGCGGGGCTATGCACGTGACCACACCCACCGGTTACACCCACATACCCATTGATCACTGCCTGGGGGCGGGGCCATGCACAGTGACCACACCCACCGGTTCCACCCACATACCCATTGATCACTGCCTGGGGGCGGGGCCATGCACAGTGACCACACCCACCGGTTCCACCCACATCCCCACTGATCACTGCCTGGGGGCGGGGCCATGCACAGTGACCACACCCACAACCCACTGACCACACCCACCAGCCCCCCCCATTGGTCACTGTCACTGCCTGGGGGCGGGGCCAGCGTCGGGGGGTGGGGCCACACAATGACCACACCCAGCAGCCCCACTATTGCTCACAGATATTGCCTGGGGGCGGGGCCAGCATCAGGGGGCGGAGCCATGTGCAATGACCTCATACACTGACCACACCCACATTGATCACAGCCACAGCATGGGGGCGGGGCCAGCGTCAAGGGGCGGGGCCATCCACAGTGACCACACCCACCACCCTCCCATTGATCACAGTCACTGTCCAGGGGCGGGGCCAACGTTAGAGGTGGGGCCATACACAGTGACCACACCCACCGACCACACCCATTGATCACACCCACACACCCATTGATCACACCCATGGTTGGGAAAGCAGGGGCGGGGCCACAAGGAGGGACACGCCCACTAACCCACCCATGGTTATAACCATTGACCACGCCCACAGATGATGCCCAGTTAGCCACACCCACTGACCACACCCAGGGTCACGCCCATTGGCCACACCCAGTTAACCACCCCCGTGGACATTTCCATGGTCACACCCACTGACCACACCCAAGGTAGCCACGCCCACTGACCACACCCAGAGTCACGGTCAACTGACCACACCCAATTAACCACACCCACTGACCACACCCAAGATAGTCACACCCACTGACCACACCCAGTTAGTTACACCCACTGCCCACACCCATGGGCGTGTCTAGAGTCACACCCACTGACCACACCCAGTTAGCCACACCCACTGCCCACACCCATAGCCATGCCTAGAGCCACACCCAGGGCAGCCCCACCCACTGACCCCACCCACACGTCGATGGCCACACCCACTGACCACACCCATATTCACATCCACACATCCATGGCCCCACCCACTGACCACACCCATGGCCACACCCACTGACCACACCCATTATCACATCCAGAGATCCATGGCCCCACCCTGACCACACCCATGGCTCCACCCACTGACCACACCCATATTCACATCCACACATCCATGGCCCCACCCACTGACCACACCCACATCAACATGTTGCCCCACCCACTGACCACACCCATGGCCACACCCACTGACCACACCCATGGTCACATCCAGAGATCCATGGCCCCACCCTGACCACACCCATTGACTATGCCCATAGTAACATCCAGAGATCCATGGCCCCACCCACTGACCACACCCATTGACCACGCCCACACTCACATCCACACATCCATGGCCACACCCACTGACCACACCCATGGCTCCACCCACTGATCATTCCCATAGCCCCACCCACTGAGCACACCCATGGCCCCGCCCCCGGCCACGCCCCCAGCCCCGCCCCACTCACAGTGGCGCTCGCTCAGCGAGTAGGGTTTGATCGGCTCCTCGGGGCGGGGCCGCGGGAACGGGCGCCGGGCGGGGGCTGCAAAGGAGCCAAAATCACCACAAATAAATACAGCAAAAATCAGCCAGAATTCAGCCCAAAATCACCACAAATAAATACAGCAAAAATCAGCCAGAATTCAGCCCAAAATCACCACAAATACACCCAAAATCAGCTCAAATTAATCCCCAAATCACCACAAATAAATACAGCAAAAATCAGCCAGAATTCACCCCAAAATCACCACAAATACACCAAATGCGCAAATTCATCCCAAATCACCACAATATCAAATACATCCCAAAATCAGCCAAATCCCAATCGCCAAATCACCACAAATAAATACAGCAAAAATCAGCCAGAATTCACCCCAAAATCACCTCAAAATCATCACAAATACACCCAAAATCAGCTCAAATTCATCCCAAAATCACCACAAATACACCCAAAATGCAGCCAGAATTCATCCCAAAATCACCACAAAATCACCACAAATACACCCAAAATCACTCCAAATAAATCCCAAAATCATCCACAAATCACACAAAAATCCAAACAGCCAGAATTCATCCCAAAATCACCCCAAAATCACCACAAATACACCCCAAAATGCAACTCAAATTCATCCCAAAATCACCACAAATACAGCAAAATCAGCCAGAATTCATCCAAAATCACCACAAATCAGCCAAAAAATCACCAAAAATCACCAAAATCACCAGAAATTCACCCCCAATTCATCTCAAATCCACCCCAAAATCCAGCCAGAGAAATACCAAAATCCACCCCAAATTTACCCAAAATTCATCTGAAATTCATCTCAAATTCATCCCAAATTCAGCCAGAATTCATCCCAAATTCACCCAAATCCATCCAAAATCCACCCAAAATTTACCCCAAATCCAGCCAGAAATTCACCCCAAATTCACCCAAAAATTCGCCCCAAATTCACCTAAAATTCACCCAGAATTCACCTCAAATTCACCCAAAATTCTCCCCAAATCCAGGCAGAAATTCACCCCAAATTCACCCAAAATTTGTCTTAAATTCACCCAGAATTCACCCAAAATTTGTCTCAAATTTTCCCCAAATCCACCTAAAATTCACCCAGAATTCACCCAAAATTCACCTTAAATCCAGCCAGAATCCACCCAAATTCCACCCAGAATTCACCCAAAATTTACCTCAAATTTACCCAAAATTCAACTGAAATTCACCCCAAATTTACCCAAAATCCAGTCAGGAAAATCCCAAAATTCACCCAAAATTCCCCCGAATCTGAACTTGCAGAAATTCCCAAAAGTGAATTCCATCCCCAGCTCACCTGTTCTGGTGGAGAAAAATCCCTCAAAAATGACAAAATTGTTCACCTGGAAAAACAAAAATTAATAAATTTCATGGAATTATCATCATTTTATTTCCCTAATTCTTGTTTGCACTAAAAAATCCAAAATGAAATAAAGTAAAATTTAAAAATCATGAATAAATGTATAGAAAACCCCAAATATTGATAAATATAAATATAAATAAACACATGTAAATAGAAATAAATATGGGATTTATTGATAAATAAATAATCCTAAATTATAAATATAAATAAACATAGACCATAATAATAAAAACACACAGCTAATAAATAAGCAGAATTAATAAACACAAAATATAAATAAAATTCAAATATACAGAATAAACAGAATTAATAAGAAAACAAGAAATATAAATAAAATTCAAATACAAACATTAAAAAAAAATAAATGCACATAAAATATAACAACGAATGTAAATAAAAATAAATATAAAATTACTGAATAATAATACAGAAGTAAAATATAAATAAAAATATAGATTTTTTAAAATAGGAACATATAAATATAAATGAATTTAAAGGTAAGTGCAAATATAATAGAAACGGAAATTAAATAAAAATACAACTGGAAATATAAATACAAATACAAATATAAATATAAATATAAATATTTAACCCATACCACATAATTTAAACCCAAACCCCCCATTTAAGATGCCCCAAACTCCAATAAACCCCAATAAACCCCAATAAACCCAAAAAAACCCAATAAAACCCAATAAAACCCCAATAAACCCCAATAAACCCCAATAAAACCAATAAAACCCCAATAAACCCCAATAAAAACCCAATAAAACTTAATAAAAACCCAATAAACCCCAATAAAACCCCAATAAAACTCAATAAAAACCCAAATAAAACCCAATAAACCCCAATAAACCCCAATAAAACCCCAATAAAACTCAATAAAACCCCAATAAAACCCAATAAAACCCAATAAAACCCCAATAAACTCCAATAAAACCCAATAAAACCCAATAAAACCCCAATAAACCCCAATAAAACCCCAATAAACCCAATAAACCCAATAAATCTCAATAAAACCCCAATAAACCCAATAAAACCCCAATAAAACTCAATAAAACCCCACTAAAACCCCAATAAACCCCCAATAAAACCCCAATAAACCCCCACTAAACCCCAATAAACCCCAATAAAACCCAATAAACCCAATAAAACCCAATAAAACCCCAATAAAACCCCAATAAAACCCCAATAAAACTTAATAAAAACCCAATTAAAACCCAATAAAACCCCAATAAAATTCCAATAAAACCCCAATAAAATCCAATTAAATCCCAATGAAACCCCAATAAACCCAGTAAAACTCAATAAAAACCCAATAAACTCATTAAAATCATAAAAACCCCACTAAACCCCAATATTTTGTATCCCAGCCCACCTGCGGGATGAGGTCGCAGAGGCCGAAGTGTTTCCTGAGGAAGCCCAGCAGCTTCTGGGAGGGTCTGTCCACGGCCAGCTTGTGGGGCTGCACCCGCTCCCGCTGAATGGAACCAAAATTATCAATTTATATCCTAAAGTTATCATTTTATACCCTGAAATTATCGTTGTCCCAAAAAAAATTGCATTTTCCCCCTTGAAATTGTCATTTTTCCCCAAAAAAATTCCATTTTTTCCCTTAAAATTGTCATTTGCCCCCCAAAAAATTCCATTTTCCCCATAAAAATTCACATTTTTCCCCCCAAAAAATCCAATTTCCCCCCCAAAATTGCCATTTTCCTACAAAAATCCCCATTTTTCCGCTTAAAATCCCTCTTTTCCCCCTTAAAATTGTCATTTTTCCCCCCAAAAAATTCACATTTTCCCCCCAAAAAAATCCAATTTCCCCCTAAAATTGTCATTTTGCCCCCCCAAAAAATCCAATTTCCCCCTAAAATTGTCATTTTTCTCCCCAAAAATCCCCCTTTTCCCCCTTAAAATTGTCATTTTTCCCCAAAAAAATCCCATTTTCCCCATAAAAATTCACATTTTTCCCCCCAAAAAATCCATTTTCCCCCCTAAAATTGTCATTTTGCCCCCCAAAAAAATCCCCATTTTTCCCCTTAAAATTGTCATTTTTCCCAAAAAAATCCAATTTCCCCCTAACAATTCTCATTTCCACCTTTAAATTCCCATTTTTTCCCCGAAATTCCCATTTTTTTCCCCTCCAAAACCCATTTTTTCCATTTTTTCCCATTATTTCCCATTTTTCCCCCCCAAACCCATTATTTTCCCCCAAAATCCCATTTTTTTCCCTGAAATTCCCATTTTTTCCCCTCCAAACCCCATTATTTTCCCGTTTTTTCCCATTATTTTTCCATTTTTTCCCCCCTCCCCAAAACCCATTTTTTCCCATTTTTCCTCCCCAAAATTCCCATTTTTCCTCCCCAAAACCCCATTATTTTCCCCCCAAAATTCCCATTTTTTTTCCCAAAATTCCCATTTTTTCCCCCTCCAAACCCCATTATTTCCCATTTTTCCCCAAAATTCCCATTTTTTCCCCCCCAAACCCCATTTTTCCTCTTTTTTCCCAAAACTTCCACTTTTCCTCCCCAAAACCCATATTTTCCCCCCAAAATTCCCATTTTTTCCCCCCCAAACCCCCTTATTTCCCATTTTTTCCCCAAAATTCCCATTTTTTCCCAAAATTCCCATTTTTTCCTGCCAAAACCCCATTATTTTCCCCCCAAATCCCATTTTTCCCCAAAATTCCCATTCTTCCCCTCCAAACCCCATTATTTTCCCAAAAATTTCCCCATTTTTCCCCAAAATTCCCATTTTTCCTCCCCAAAACCCCATTATTTTCCCCCCAAAATTCCCATTTTTTTTCTCCCAAATCCCATTTTTTTCCCTTTTTTTCCCATTATTTTTCCATTTCCCCCCCCCCAAACCCCATTATTTCCCATTTTTCCCCAAAATTCCCGTTTTTCCCAAAATTCCCATTTTCCCAGACCTGCAGCATCTCCCGGAAGAGCTCCTGGCCCAGCCCCCGGCGCTGTTGGGACTCGTGGATGTAAAAATCCAAAACACAGAGAGGCTCCACCTCCACGTGGGACCCGTCCCGCTCCTGAAAACCCAAAAAATCCAAATTCTATCCCAAAAAAATCCAAATCCCAAAAAATTCCAGCCCAAAAACCTCAAAATTCCACCCAAAATCCCAAAATTTCAGCCCCAAATTCCAGCCCAAATCCAAAACACAGAGAGGCTCCACCTCCACGTGGGACCCGTGGGAACCCCAAAATTCCAACATTTCACCCCAAAATACCCAAATTTTACCAAAAATATCAAAATCCCAAAAAATCCCAGCCCAAAACCCTCACCAAATTCCAGCCCCACATCCACCCCAAAGCCTTACAATTCCAGGCCAAACCCCCAAAATTCCCCAGGATCCCAAATTCCCACAGGATCCACCCCAAAATTCCCCTGGGACTGAGACCCCAAATCCCACAGATTTCACCCCAAAATTCCCCCAGATTTCACCCCAAATCCCACAGGGATTCAGACCCCAAATCCCAGAGATTCAGACCCCAAATCCCCCAGATTTCACCCCAAAATTCCCCAGATTTTACCCCAAAATCCTCTGGGATTGGGACCAGACACCCCAAATCCCAAAGGAATTCAGGCCCCAAATTTCCCTGGAACTGAGACCCCAAATCCCACAGATTTCACCCCAAATCCCTCAAAATCCCACCCCAAATCCCCCAGATTTCACCCCAAAATTCCCCTGGGACTGAGACCCCAAATCCCACAGATTTCACCCCAAATCCCCCAGGGATTCAGACCCCAAATCCCACAGGATCCACCCCAAAATTCCCCTGGGACTGAGACCCCAAATCCCACAAATCCCACCCCAAATCCCACAGGGATTCAGACCCCAAATCCCCCAGATTTCACCCAAAATTCCCCTGAGATTCAGACCCCAAATCCCACAGAGATTCAGACCCCAATTGCTCCAGATTTCACCCCAAAATTTCCCTGGGACTGAGACCCCAAATCCCCCAGATTTCACCCCAAATCCCACAGGGATTCAGACCCCAAATCCCACAGATTTCACCCTAAACCCCACAGGGATTCAGACCCCAAATCCCCCAGATTTTACCCCAAAATTCCCTTGGAATTGGGACCAGACACCCCAAATCCCAAAGGGATTGAGGCCCCAAATCCCCCAGATTTCACCCCAAAATTCCCCAGATTTCACCCCAAAGCCCACAGATTCAGACCCCAAATCCCACAGATTTCACCCCAAATCCCAAAGGAATTGAGACCCCAAATCCCCCAGATTTCACCCCAAAATTCCCCAGATTTCACCCCAAATCCCACAAATCCCACCCCAAATCCCAGGGATTCAGACCCCAAATCCCCCAGATTTCACCCAAAATTCCCCTGGGACTGAGACCCCAAATCCCTCAGATTTCAGCCCAAATCCCACAAGGATTCAGACCCCAAATCCCACAGATTTCACCCCAAAATTCCCCAGATTTCACCCCAAATCCCAAAGGAATTGAGACCCCAAATCCTCCAGATTTCACCCCAAAATTCCCTTGGAATTGGGACCAGACACCCCAAATCCCAAAGGAATTGAGGCCCCAAATTCCCCTGGGACTGGGACCCCAAATCCCACAGATTTCACCCCAAAATTCCCCAGATTTCACCCCAAATCCCACAGGGATTCAGACCCCAAATCCCACCAGGATTCAGACCCCAAATCCCACAGGATCCACCCCAAAATTCCCCTGGGACTGAGACCCCAAATCCCCCAGATTTCACCCCAAATCCCACCGGGATTCAGGCCCCAAATCCCACAAATCCTACCCCAAACCCTCCAGATTTCACCCCAAAATTTCCCCAGATTTCACCCCAAATCCCACAGGGATTCAGACCCCAAATCCCCCAGAATTTACCCCAAAATTCCCCTGGGACTGGGACCCAAATCCCCCAGATTTCACCCCAAATCCCACAGAGATTCAGACCCCAAATCCCCCAGATTTCACCCCAAACCCCACAGGATCCACCCCAAAACTCCCCTCAGATTGAGACCCCAAATCCCCCCAGATTCAGACCCTAAACCCCAAAATCCCGCCCCAAAAATCCCAAATTTTCTCCCCAAAAACCCCAAAATCCCACCCCAAACCCCCCAGATTCAGACCCCAAAACCCCAAAAATCCCAAAAAACCCCAAATTTCCCCCAAAACCCCAAAGGCAGCACTCACCAGCAGGAAGAGTTTCTTGTAGCCCACCTTGAGGAACCCCAGCACTGCTCCCCGGGGGGACCTGGGATTTGGGGGAAATTGGGGAAATTTGGGATTTTGGGGGGATTTGGGGGAAATTTGGGATTTTGGGGGGATTTGAGGGAAATTTGGGATTTTGGGGGGAAATTTGGGGGGGAAAATTGGGGGATTTTGGGGGGATTTGAGGGGGAAATTTGGGAGCGAATTGGGGGGAATTTGGGAGAGAAAAGGGAATTTGAGGGGGAATTTGGGGAAAATTTGGGGATATTTTGGGGTAATTTTTGGGGATATTTTTGGGGTGATTTAGGGGATGTTTTTGGATGATTTAGGGCAAATTTTGGGGTGATTTTGGGGATATTTTGGGGTTATTTTTGGGATGATTTAGGGGAAATTTTTGGGGTGATTTAGGGGGTATTTTGCGGATGTTTTTGGAAATATTTTGAGGATATTTTGGGGCTGTTTTGGGGAAATTTTTGGTGTGATTTAGGGGATATTTTGAGGAAATTTTGGGGAAATTTTGAGGATATTTTGGGGATATTTTTGGTGTGACTTAGGGGATATTTTGAGCAAATTTTGGGGAAATTTTGAGGATATTTTGGGGTAATTTTTGGGGTGATTTAGGGGATATTTTGAGGAAATTTTGGGGAAATTTTGAGGATATTTTGGGGATATTTTTAGGTGATTTAGGCGATATTTTGGGGATTTTTTGGGGATATTTTTGGGGTGATTTGGGGGATATTTTGGGGATAACTTAGGGATATCTTGGGGTAATTTTTGGTGTGATTTTGGGGATATTTTGTGGGTATTTTTGGTGTGATTTTGGGGACATTTTGAGGATAATTTGGGGATGTTTTGGGAGTATTTTAAGGATATTTTGGAGATAATTTTGGGGTGATTTTGGGGATATTTGAGGATATTTTAGGGATTTTTAAGGCTATTTTGGGGTGATTTGGGGCTTTGTGTCCCTGAGGATGCACAGCACGTGCCTTTTGGAGGCTGCTTTGGGGATATTTTGAGGATATTTTGGGGCTGTCTTGGGGATCTTTTTGGGATGATTTTGAGGTGATTTTGGGGATATTTTTGGGTTGATTTTGGGGATATTTTGTGGCTATTTTTGGGGTGATTTTGGGGATATTTTGAGGACATTTTAGGGATATTTTTGGGGTGATTTTGGGGTGATTTGGGGCTCTCACCGGGTGTCCCTGAGGATGTACAGCACGTGCCTGTTGCTCTCCATTCGCGCCGCGCTGGTCACGGGCGTGGAGAGGCCCTGGGCCTGCCTGGGGGCACACGGGACCCCCCATGACCCCCAAATTCCATCGGGGACCCCCCAAATTCCCTCTGGGACCCCCCATGACCCCCACATTCCCTCTGGGACCCCCCAGATTCCCTCTGGGACCCCCCAAATTCCATCTGGGACCCCCCATGACCCCCACATTCCCTCTGGGACCCCCCAAATTCCCTCTGGGACCCCCCAAATTCCATCTGGAACCCCCCATGACCCCCAAATTCCCTCTGGGACCCCCCAAATTCCCTCTGGGACCCCCCAAATTCCCTCTGGGACCCCCCAAATTCCCTCTGGGACCCCCCATGACCCCCAAATTCCATCTGGGACCCCCATGACCCCCAAATTCCCTCTGAGACCCTCCATGACCCCTAGATTCCCTCTGGGACCCCCCAAATTCCCTCTGGGACCCCCCATGACCCCCCAATTCCATCTGGGACCCCCCAAATTCCATCCGGGACCCCCCAAATTCCCTCTGGGCCCCCCAAATTCCCTCTGGGACCCCCCAAATTCCACTTGGGAAGTCACCTCTGACCTCCCATTGTCCCCCAGTTGACCCCCCAGGACTCTCCAGGACCCCCAAATTTCCCTCTTGGACCCCAAATTTCTCCTTTGACCCCCCCTTAAGACCCCCAAATTTCCCTCTTGGACCCCAAATCTCCCTCTGGAACCCCAAATTTCTCCTTTGAGACCCCAAATTTTGCCTTGGGGACCCTCCTCTGACCTCCCATTGTCCCCAGTGTCCACCCAGGACCCCTCAGTTTCCCTCCGGGACCCCCCCATTGTCCCCAATTCCCTTCAGTGACACCCCCAGTCCCTCCGTCCCAATGTCCCCCATTGTCCCCCCAGTGTCCCCCCATTGTCCTCAGTGTCCCCCATTGTCCCCCAGTGTCCCCACCTTGGCCGAGGCCTTGCCCAGCTCATCGATCACCGTCCTCAGCTGCTGCTCCAGCTCCTCCCTGAGCCCAGATAACACCGAGAGGAGCCATTGGGACCCCACTTTCCCCTCATAAAATCCCCAAAATACCACAAAAATCCCAAAAAGCGATCCTCCGCCCAGGGGACACCGAGAGGAGCCATTGGGACCCCACTTTCCCCTCACAAAATCCCCAAAATCCCCCCCAAAAAAGCGGGGTCCTCCTCCAGCTACTCCCTGCACCCAGAGAACACCGAGAGGAGCCATTGGGACCCCACTTTCCCCTCACAAAAAAACCCAAATCCCCTAAAAAAGAGGGGTCCTTCAGCTCCTCCCTGAGCCGAGGGGACACCGAGAGGAGCCACTGGGACCCACTTTCCCCTCACAAAATCCCAAAATCACCACAAAGAAACCCAAAAAAGGGGATGCTTCAGCTCCTCCCTGAGCCAGGGAACACCGAGAGGACCACTGGGACCCACTTTCCCCTCACAAAATCCCAAAATCCCAAAAACCCAAAAGCGGGTGCTCAGCTCCTCCCCGGCCCAGAAACACCGAGAGGAACCATGGGACCCCACTTTCCCCTCAAAAATCCCATCAAAAACCCAAAGGGTCCGCCAGCTCCTCCCTGTGCCCAGAGAACACCGAGAGGAGCCATTGGGACCCCACTTTCCCCTCATAAAATCCCCAAAACACCACAAAAACCCCAAAAAAGAGGGGTCCTCCAGCCCAGGGGACAGTGAGAGGAGCCATTGGGACCCCACTTTCCCCTCACAAAAAAAACCCAAATCCCCCTAAAAAAGAGACGTCCGCCAGCTCCTCCTTGAGCCGAGGGGACACCGAGAGGAGCCACTGGGACCCCACTTTCCCCTCACAAAATCCCCAAAATCACCACAAAGAAACCCAAAAAAGCGGGATGCTTCAGCTCCTCCCTGAGCCCAGATAACACCGAGAGGAGCCATTGGGACCCCACTTTCCCCTCACAAAATCCCAAAATCTCCCCCAAAACTCCCCAAAATCCCCCAAAAAAAGCGGGGTCCGCCAGTTTCCCGGGATGCCCCGCGCCCCCTTCCCGCCCTGCCCCGCCTCTATCCCCGGTACCGTTTGACGGTGCCGCCGCCGCGCCCCGCGGGCCGCAGGTGCTGATCCACCACGCAGAAGCGATCGCCCAGCACCGGGGCCAGGTCGAAAGGGAACTCCATGATGGAATTGCGAGTTCCGAGCCCCGGGCCCGGCCCGGCACCGCCGCCGCCTCCGCCCGCCGGGCCCGGCCCGGCACCGCCACGGCCGCGCCCGGGCGGCAAAGAAACCACGCCCCCCTTGGGGAGGAATCAGCCAATCGCGAAACGGCCCGCCAAGCGCCGGCCAATCAGTGTGCTGCGTTTTTCCGTGCTTAACAACACAGTCCCGCCCTTAGTAACCGCCAGCCAATCGTTGAAGCGGCCGCGCCCGTCTGTAGCAACCAAGTCCCGCCCTTAGCAACCATCAGCCAATCGCTGCTGACAGTTTGACAGCTTTTGGCAACCGAGTTCCGCCCATGGCAACCGTTCACCAATGGCAGCTACCCTCAGAAATCAAACCCCACCCATAGCAACCGCCGCCAAATCGCTTCCGTTATCAGACATCGAGCCCCGCCCCTAGCAACCCTTCAACCAATCGTTTATTCTCTCCTGAGCTAAACTCCACCCCTGGCACCTGCTCGCCCAATCGCTGCGGCCAGTTCTCCCGCCCTTGGCAACCAAGCCCCGCCCTCCTTAGCAACTCGCTTTTCGCGCCACACCAAAGCATGAAGGGAAGCATCCCCCTTCCCGCAAAGCATTGTGGGATATACTCCCCCTCCGCGCGCCGCCATGGTTTTTTTTTTTTTTTTTTGCCCCGGCCGCCATTTTGGCCTGGTGCCTCAGTTTCCCTGACAAGAAAAACGCCAATTTCAGAGGATTTTAAACATTTTTATTTCCCCGACGGGCTTGGGGGGGTATCCGGGTAATCCTCCTTGAGGAATCCCCGGTACAAACGGCGCATCCGAGCCACCTCAGCAGCGGGGGGCTGCTGCCACTCATACCAGGGGTACCAGGCCCGGCCCGGCTCCCTCAGCGCCGGCGCCGGGGGAGTTTTGCCCACGGCCGCGTGTTGGTTGGAGAAATCCTCCTCAGGAACCGGCACAAAAGGGACCTGGAGCCACAGGAGACCTGGGGAGGGGAGATTAAAGGGTTTGGGGGACGCCCAGCAGGGTTGGGAATGGTTAAACTTTGGGGTTTGGGGTTTACCGTGGTCCTGGGCCTGGGCGATGGCCTGGGAGAGGCGTTTGTGCTGCTTCATGCAGATCCCTGAGGGGAAAAGGGACAAAGGGACACACAGAGGTGGCACCAAGGACACAAAGGTGACCTCAAGGACACAAAGGTGACCCAAGGTGTGCCCTCACCTGTGTGGATGGGGTGGAAAATGACACCGGAGTGGGGACAGATGAACTGGTCCAGCAGCTTCACATTCTGCAGGGTAGGAAAGTGGGGTGAAAACAATTAAAAAATGGATAAAAAAGACTAAATAGAGAGTAAGAACAGAGTTTAAAAAGGGGGAAAATAAAGGGAAAGGAAATAAAGAAAAAGAAAGGGAACAATAAAGAGGGAAAAGGGAGCAGAAGGAAAAGATGGAATGGGGGCCAACGCAGCCCCCCTAAATTTGCCCAAAATCTGCCAGAACTCACCCGAAAATCCACGAGCAGGTTCCGGTCCCGGCAGATGGGGCAGGGGTTCCCCACAGGCCTCCCCCGGCGCTGGGGAGAAGGGATGAGAAAGCCCCAGTAAATCCCAGTAACACCTAAAATGTCCCAGTGCCTCCCAGAAACCCCCAACACATCCCAGCGTCCCCAAAAGTGCCATTGAGAGGCCTCAATTGTCCCCAAGATGCCCCCAGGGCCCCCCAAAATGGCACCTGAGGTTCCTCAAGAGCCCCCAAAATGCCCCCAGTGCCCTCCCAGTGCTCCCAGTGCTCACCAGGCAGGCCTTGCGGGGGCTCTGGGGGGGCACGGAGCCCTTGTGGTTGCGCCGGTAGCCGTGCCACACCGGCCTGTCCCCGTAGGTGGCCCGGTACTCTGTGTGGGGACATTTTTGGGAAGATTTTAAGGGGTTTTGGGGCTCCAAAATTCCCCAAAAATTCCCCTCACACCCCACACAAACCAACCTTCGCTCTCCAGGTACTCCCAGGGTCGCTCCTGGTAGGGGGAGGGGGCGGCTGGGGGGTCCTTGGGGGTCTCCTTGGGGGCCTCCTGGGTGCTGCAAAAGCGGGGGAGGATCTGGGGAGAAGTTATGACGTCATAGATGTGATCACAGCAACGACATCGCACGTAGGCTGGACCCTCGCTTCCCTCTCATCGCCCGACCCTCGGAAGTGACGTCAGCGACGCCTGCTATGACGTCACGCTGCTAGCCCTAAAATAGCCCGTAGCGCGATATGACATCACCGCAATGCGGAAAATGACGTAACGCCTAAGAAAAGACCACGCCCCGCACCCACGCGCCCCCTAGCGGGGAATTAAAACCCCGTGACGTCACTCGCCCCGCCCCGCCGCACGTGGCGCGCGCTGCCCTTTCCCCCCATCACGTCCCGTTTTTTCCCCCCTCTTCCAAATTCCCGGTGCTTCCTTCCGCCGCTCCCCGCCCTCACCTGAGCCCACCGCGGGCTCCTCACGCCTCCCGCCACCCTCAGCGCCGCCGCCGCCAGGGCCAGCGCCATCTTCCCGCCTCTCCTTTACGCCCCGCCCCTCGCCTCTCCCTCATGGCGGGGCGGGGCTCCGCCATCTTTGCCGCGAAGCCACGCCCCTCTCCTTCACAAGTCGCGCATGCGCAGCGCGCTCCCCACGCCCTCCCCGAATTAAAACTGCGCCACACGGCCCGCGGACAATGGCGGGCGGCAGCCGCGCGTGCGCGGTGGGGACCCCGCGCAGGCGCAGTTGGGCGGCTTAACGGGCGGGAGGCGTGGCCAGCGCGCGGCGGGGGGCGTGGCGAGGCGCGGGGCGTGCCGGGTATAAAATGTCGCGCCCGGTGGTGCCGCCGCCATTCTGAAGGCTGGTGGAGGTGAGTAAAGAGCTGCGCTGGGCCGGGGCTTTGCGGGCGGGGAAGGGGGCGCGGGGGGTTTTTTCCCCTTTTTTTGGCTTTGAGTGGGCTCTAGAAGCGCCACACATCGTTTATGTGGGGAAAAACGCGGCTTGCCCCGTCCCAGAGCCCCTCCGGGGCCGCCGCCGCCCTCACGTTGCCTCCGAGGTGAGCCCCCCCCCCCCCCCCCCAAGGGCGTTTCCTCGATGTTTTTTTTCCTTTTTCCCCGCTTTAAAGCTCTAAATTCTCCCCGGGGATAACAGCTTCTAATCGTTTCGTGTCTTTTCTTCTTCGCTTCTAATTTCTTTTTTTTTCAATTTTTTTCCCTTTTTTTTTATCGTTATGCCCATCCCCCACCTTCCCCCCCCCTTTTATTTTTCCTTTCCCCCGCTCCAGGTTTGGTTGGTCTTGAGAGACGCCGTCGCCTTTACCACGAGAGAACAAACCAATACAAACAATACAAAATACAATACAAAACGCGAACAAAACAACAAAAATATATAAATATACAACAAAGAGGGGAAGGAAAAACCAGGTTTTCTCTCCCCCTTTGCCGTGAAGAGCCGCCGCAGCCTCTCCGTCCTTTGGACCGTCCTTGGAAGCCGTTCCAAACCCGAAGGAAACTGCCACTTTAAAAAACATATTTCCCTCTTCTTTCCCTAAAACAAAACAAAGGCAAAACCCACTTTTTTTTCGAGCAGAAAAAAAAAAAACCCAGGCAACTTTTTTTTTTTTCATTATTATTTTTTGGTTTCTAGCTCGACCAGTTAAGCTCGATCCACTCCTTTAGGGCTTTAAAAAATAAGAAAACCCAAGGAAAACAAAAAAAAACTTAAAAATATACCCAAAATACCCGTCAAGCTGCAAAAAAAAAGTTGCTGCGTTTTTTTAAAGCCATGATTAAAAACAAACGAATTTTTTGGCTTTAACACCACCTCCAAATGCCAAAATCCAAACCTTGAAGCGCTGTCGGCTGAGAAAAAAAATTGGATAGTAAGTGTTGAATTTTCAGCAGGCTCCCCCCTTACCCTTTAAAAAATACAAGAAAAAAACCCTTTAAAAAGTTATTTGTCACAAAGAGCAAAAATAATGGGAGGAAGAACCCCCCCCGTGTGCTTGAGGAGGACGTGGGCTGTGCCTAAAGGTGGTGAAAATGGAAATTTTGGGGGGATTTCGGGAGAAAAAAGCGGTTTCGGAGGAGGAGGAGGGGTCCACGAGCAGCTCCCACGGTTTAAAAAAACAAAACAAAAACCCAAAACCCGCAAAAAAACCTCCCCAAAAAGCTGGAAAATGGCCCCAAAAACCCGAGAAAAACTAATGGCGCGGTGGGGGAGACGGAATTCGGGGAATTTTGGGAATTTTCGGGGCATTCCCGGCGAGCAATCTGTACATAAAGATTGCAAAAAAAAATAGACAAAAAAATCCAAAAAATTAGGGGGGGGGGGAAAGGGAGGAAAAAACCGCGCGGGGCTGGGGCTGGGGGGGGAAAGGTTGGAAATTACAAAAAAACCAAGCTGATTTCTTTCCTATTTTTATTTTTTAGGTGCCATTTTAGGATTGTTTTTTGCGCTGAGAAACGCGGGGTGGGGTGGGGGTGGGGGGGGTGAGGAAAGGTTAAATTCGAGCTTTTCGGTGGGGAATTTTTGGGATTGGGGTAAAATTCCGGTGGGGGGGTCGCAATCTAGCAATAAAGATTGCTAGGCAGGCCGAGCTTTGCCCAAATTCTGCATTTTTTCCCTCAGAAATTCACTTTAAAGCGTTTCCCCCCCCCCCCTTCCCCTCAGAGCCTTTCTAGGGCAGCTCCAAAATGGCGGCCGCGCTTTGTTTGCCGCCATCCGCGCTTTTTCCCCTCAGAATTCCGCGGCTTTCGCGGGGGTTTTTATTCCAGCTCTGACCCCCCCGGTTATTTCTTAACCCCCCCCCGCTTTAAATTCTTTAATTTTGGTGGGGTTTAACCCGAATCCGGGGGTTTTTTTAGGATTTTTTGAGGGGGGAAAACGGGTTTGACGCGGTTCTCTTTGTCGCTCGTGTCTGTGTGTCGTGCCTCCCCCCCCGCCCCCCCCCGCGCTTTTTAAACCCTCAAAAATTCCTCAAAAATGTCTCAAAATTCCTTTTAAACTCCCGAATTTGAGGGGTTTTATCCTCAGCTGTAAAATGGCGCCGAGGCCTCGTTGTTGATGCCCCTCCCACTCTGGGGCCCCCCTTAAAATTCCATTTTTTTACCACCTCAAATCCCTTTTTATTCCCTAAAATCCCCTTTTTAACCCCCCCTTTCCACCCGCAGGACCCACAAAATCCTCTTTTTTCCCCCTTTTTTCCACAGGATTTTGATTATTTTTGGTGTTTTCTCTTTTCCCGTTTTTGAGGGGGGGATTTCAGGGGGGTTTTGGGGAATTTGGGAGTGTCCTGGAGCCTTTGATAACCTTGAATTTATCAATTTATCGTGACAGGGAAATGCTACCACTGGGCTTCACCCCCCTTTCCTCACACACACCAAAACCAACCAAAAAAAACCCAAAAAAACAAAAAAAAATCGGAATTTTGGGAGGGAGAACACCCCCAAAACTCCATTTTTTTCCCGATTTTCAATGGTTTTGCCCCGTTTTTGCAGCTTAGGAAGCTTTACTTCAGCAAAGGGAGGGAACAGCCACAACCCGGGTAAGCAAAAAAATCCTTTTTTTTTTTTTTTTTTTTTTTTTGTTTTTTTTTTTTTTTTTGGGGCTTAATTCCATTTCACGGCCTTTGGATGCAGGGTTTTCAAACGTGCAAAAAATTCCCTTTTTTCCCCCTTTTCCCTCTCCTGGTGCATGCGGCAGTCGGGAGTTGGGCTTTTCCTCCTTTTTTATCCTCAAATTTTCACAGATTTGGGTAAAAAACCTCCGAGATCCCTCATGAAAATTCACATTTTTTAATCAATAAACCCATTTATTTGGCATTAATTCCTCCCTTTTCTCCCCAGTGGTAGCATTTCCTATTTATGGGGGGCATCAGCAGCTCCCCCCTTAAATCCCCCTCCAAAAAAATCCATTTTTTTGGGGGTAAAACCAGTCAAAAAATGCTGAAAAATCCCAATTTTGGGGGGGTAAAACCAGTCAAAAAATGCTGAAAAATCCCAATTTTTGGGGGGGTAAAACCAGTCAAAAAATGCTGAAAAATCCCAATTTTCGGGGGTAAAACCAGTCAAAAAATGCTGAAAAATCCCAATTTTCGGGGGTAAAACCAGTCAAAAAATGCTGAAAAATCCCAATTTTTGAGGGGGTAAAACGAGTCAAAAAATGCTGGAAAATCCCAATTTTGGGGAGGGGGGGTCAGGCCTTGACCCAGCCCTCAATGAAAGAGTTCGGATTTGCCCCCCCCTTTAAAAATTGAATTTTTTCCCTTTTTTGGGGGAAATTTTGGGGACCCCCAGGTCCTTTAAAGGGGGGATGACCCCAAAAATTAAGGGGGGACCCCAAAATCCATTTTGGGGGGGGGGGATTTTGCCCCTCCCCCATTGCTGGGACCCCCCCATGGGGGGTTTTGGTTCCCCCCCGTTCATTTTGGGGGGGTCAAAGGTCACAGTGAGAATTTGGGGTTAAACCTCCCAATTTTGGGGTTCAATCTCCCAATTTTGGGATTATTTTTGGGGAATTTCTGCTGCTTTAACTTTTCCTTGTGTCTTTGCAGAGGGGACTGCTGACCCCCCTAATTAATCTCTTTAATTAATTAATTAACACTGGGGGGGGGACTCAATGCTTCCCATGCTCTGGGTGCTGTCCCCACCTCAAAAATTTCAATTTTTCACCCCAAAACTGGAGATTTTTGGATTTTTTAGAGGTTTTAAGCTCAAAAATCCTCCCCAGCTCCTCCCCGTGCCCTCATTAAGGAAACTGGGTCATAATGAGGCGCTAATTAGCGGTGATTAATGACGTCAGAGCCTGAAACCCCCCCAGGAAGGGAGGGAGGGCCCTGATTGAGCGTCGGGTCATTAACGGGGGGGTTTGGCCTTAATTAATGAGGTGTTAATTAATGCTTGCTTCATTAGTCAGAGGGTTTAATTAGGGCCTGGGCTTTGGGGGGGGATGTGACACCCCAAATGTGGCCCCTCGTTAATTGGCAGCTCATTAATTAACCCCTGGTTAATGAACCTGGGGCAGGGATGTGCTTGGGGAGCCCCCCCTGCACCCTCTGCTCGTAATTAACAAAAAAATTAATGAATTTATGAGGGAAAATGGTGACAATGACACATTTTTATCTCTTTTTGTTTATTAATGAGTTTAATTAACTTTAAAATTAAAAATTTAACGAGGGGAAAACTCGGGGTTTGTGTCCCCCCCATGGTGTGACCCCAAATCCTCATCCCCAGTGCTGACATTGCAATTAATTGATTTATTAATTAATAAATCGGCTAATTGGATTGACAGCAGAGGGGAGGGGGGGCTGGGACTCCCCTGGGACCTTTTTGGGGTCGTTTTTCAGATTTTTGGGGTCATTTTTCTCCTTTTTGGGGTCATTTTCCAGCATTTTGGGGTGAATTTCTGAGGTTTTGGAGTTGATTTCCCATTTCTGGTTTTAAATTCTCATTTTTATTGTGGTTTTCCATAATTTTAGGGTCAATTTTCAGCTTTTTGGGGTCATTTTTCTCATTTTTGGGGTCATTTTCCAGCATTTTGGGGTGAATTTCTGAGGTTTTGGAGTTGATTTCCCATTTTTGGGTTTTATTTCTCACTTTTATTGTGGTTTTTTATAATTTTAGGGTCGATTTTCAGCTTTTTGGGGTCATTTTCCAGCATTTTGGGGTGAATTTCTGAGGTTTTGGAGTTGATTTCCAATTTCTGGTTTTAAATTCTCATTTTTATTGTGGTTTTCCATAATTTTAGGGTCAATTTTCAGCTTTTTGGGGTCATTTTCCTGCTTTTTGGGGTCATTTTCCAGCATTTTGGGGTGAATTTCTGAGGTTTTGGAGTTGATTTCCCATTTTTGGGTTTTATTTCTCACTTCTATTGTGATTTTCTATAATTTTAGGGTCGATTTCCAACTTTTTGGGGGATTTTCCTGCTTTTTGGGGTCATTTTCCAGGATTTTGGGGTCAATTTCTGAGGTTTTGGAGTTGATTTCCAATTTCTGGTTTTAAATTCTCATTTTTATTGTGGTTTTCTATAATTTTAGGGTCGATTTCCAACTTTTTGGGGTCATTTTCCTGCTTTTTGGGGTCATTTTCCAGAATTTTGGGGTCATTTTTTGGCATTTTGGGGTGAATTTCTGAGGTTTTGGAGTTGATTTCCCATTTCTGGTTTTAAATTCTCATTTTTATTGTGGTTTTCCATAATTTTAGGGTCGATTTCCAACTTTTTGGGGTCATTTTCCTGCTTTTTGGGGCCTATTTCCAGCTTTTAAATTCTGATTTCCTGCTTTTTAAAGCTCTTTTCCATCTTGGGGGCAATTTCCAGTTCTTTGAGGTTGAATTCCCATTTTTTCATGTTATTTTCCCATTTTTCGTGTTATTTTCCCATTTTTAGTGTTATTTTCCCATTTTCAGTGTTATTTTCCCATTTTTAATGTTATTTTCCCATTTTTTTGGTGTTATTTTCCCATTTTTAATGTTATTTTCCCATTTTCAGTGTTATTTTCCCATTTTTTTAGTGTTATTTTCCCATTTTTTAGTGTTATTTTCCCATTTTCAGTGTTATTTTCCCATTTTTAATGTTATTTTCCCATTTTTTTAGTGTTATTTTCCCATTTTTAGTGTTATTTTCCCATTTTTAGTGTTATTTTCCAGCTTTTTGGGGTGATTTCCCAGTTTTTAGGGCTGATTTCCCATTTTTGGGGCAGAATTTTGTGATTTTGGGGTGATTTTCCAGCTTTTTGAGGCCTATTTGCAGTTTTTGGTGTAATTCCCACATTTTTAGGATGATTTCCAATATTTGATATTTTCCCACCATTTCTAATTCATTTCCCTCATTTTCAGATCCATTTCCTGCCTTGATTTCCTTTTTTTCGGGTTGAATTCTTGAATTTTCTGGGTTTGTTTTCCACTCCTTTGGGTTCATTTCCTCGTTTTAGGTTTCTTTTCCATCTTTTATTTCAATTTCTCATTTTCAGCATTGATTTCCCACATTTGGGGTGATTTTTGAGGTTGATTTCCTCATTTTTAGAGCAAATTTCCCTCTTTAATACCAATTTCCCCTCAGCTCTCATTTCACCCCTGCAATTTTTATATTCCATTATTTTATCACCAATCCCTGCTCCTGACCTTGGTTTTCCCTTTATTTTTCCTTTTATTTTTCCCTTTATTTTCCCCTTTAATTTTCCCCTTTATTTATTTTCCCCTTTATTTTCCCTTTTATTTTTCCCATTATTTTTCCCCTTTATTTTCCTATTTTTACCAATTTTGTTTCTTTTTTTTTCCTATTTTTCCCCATATTTTCCCCCATTTTCCCCCCTTTTTTCCATTTTTCTCCCCATTTTCCCCCCTTTTTTCTTCCATTTTGTTCCATTTTCCCCCATTTTTCTCCCATTTTTTCTCCCATTTTTTTCTCCTTTTTCCCCCATTTTTCCCTTATTTTCCTCCCCATTTTTCCCCATATTTTCTCCCAATTCTTCTCCCATTTTCTGTCATATTTTCCCCCATATTTTCCCCATTTTTCTCTCATTTTCTCCCCATATTTTCCCTCCTTTTCCCCCCCATATTTTTCCATTTTCCTACATTTTTCTCCCCATTTTCCTCCCATTTTCCCCCAATTTTTTTTCCATTTCCCCCCTATCTTTTCCCCATTTTCTCCGTATTTTTCTCCCTATTTTTTTCCATTTTCCCCCATTTTTTCTCCCCATTTTATTTCCATTTTCCTCCATTTTCCCCCCTTTTTTCACCCAATTTTCCCCATATTTTCCCCATTTTTCTCCCCATTTTCCTCACATTTTTCCCAATTTTCCCCCATATATTCCCCCCTTTTTCCCCCATATATCCCCCCCTATTTCCCCCCATTTTTCTCCCCATTTTTCCCAATTTTTCCCCATTTCCCCCCATATATTCCCCCATTTTTTCCCCCAATTTTCCCCATATATTTCCCCCATTTTTCACCCATTTTTCACCCATTTTTCACCCAATTTTCCCCATATATTCCCCCCTATTTTCCCCCTTTTTTTTTCAATTTTTTCCCATATATTCCCCCCTTTTTTCACCCAATTTTCACCTAATTTCCCCATATATCCCTCCTATTTCCCCCCATTTTTCTCCCCATTTTTCCCAATGTTTCCCCATTTCCCCCATATATTCCCCCCTTTTTCCACCCATTTTTCACCCAATTTTCCCCATAAATTCCCCCTATTTTCCCCCATTTTTTCAAGTTTTCCCCATATATTCCCCCATTTTTCTCCCCATTTTCCTCACTTTTTTCCCAATTTTTCTCCCATTTTCCCCAATTTTTTTTCAAATTTTCCCCATATATTCCCCCATTTTTCACCCAATTTTTCCCATATTTTCCCCCCTATTTTCCCCCATTTTTCTCCCCATTTTTCCCAATTTTTCCCCATTTTCCCCCATATATTCCCGCCTTTTTTCACCCAATTTTCCCCATATTTTTCCCTATTTTCCTCACATTTTTCCCAATTTTTCCCCATATTTTCCCCATTTTTCTCTCCATTTTCCTCACATTTTTCCCAATTTTTCTCCCATTTCCCCATATATTCCCGCCTGTTTTCCCCCTTTTTTCACCCATTTTTCCCTCATTTCCCCCCTATTTTCCCCCATATTTTCCCCATTTTTCACCCAATTTTCCCCATATATTCCCCCCTATTTTCCCCCATTTTTTTCAATTTTTTCCCCATATATTTCCCCCATTTTTTCCCCATTTTTCTCCTGATTTTCCTCACATTTTTCCCAATTTTTCTCCCATTTTCCCCCATATATTTCCCCCTTTTTTCACCCATTTTTCACCCAATTTTCCCCATATATTCCCCCCTATTTTCCCCCATTTTTCCCAATTTTTCTCGCATTTCCCCCCATATATTCCCCCTTTTTTCACCAAATTTTCCCCCATATTTTCCCCAATTTTTCCCCTATTTTTCCCCCATTTTTCTCCCCATTTTTCCCAATTTTTCTCCCATTTCCCCCCCTATTTCTCCCCTTTTTTCCCCCAATTTTCCCCATATTTTTCCTCATTTTTCTCCCATTTTCCCACATTTTTCCCAATTTTTCCCCCATTCTTTCCCCCCATTTTCCTCACATTTTCCCCAATTTTTCTCCCATTTCCCCCCATATATTCCCCCCTTTTTCCCCCATTTTTTTTCAATTTTTCCCCCCCAATTTCCCCCATTTTTCCCCCCATTTTTCCCCCATTTTCCCCAATTTTTCCCATTTTTTCCCCATATATTTCCCCCTTTTTTCACCCAATTTTCCCCATATATTCCCCCATATTTTCCCCCTTTTTTCTCTCCATTTTCCTCACATTTTTCCCAATTTTTCACCCAATTTTCCCCATATTTTCCCCAATTTTTCTCCCATTTCCTCCCATATATTCCCCCCTTTTTCCCCCATTTTTCCCCATATATTCCCCCCTTTTTTCACCCAATTTTCCCCATATTTTCCCCCCTTTTTCCCCCCATTTTCCCCAATTTTTCCCATATATTCCCCCATATTTTCCCCCATTTTTTTTCAATTTTTCCCCCATATATTTCCCCCTTTTCCCCCTTTTCCCCCCTATTTTCCCCCATTTTTTTCAAATTTTCCCTGTATATTCCCCCTTTTTTCACCCATTTTTCACCCAATTTTTCCCATATTTTCCCCCTATTTTCCCCCCATTTTTTTTCAAATTTTCCCCGTATATTCCCCCATTTTTCTCCCATTTTCCCCCATATATTCCCCCCTTTTTTCACCCAATTTTCCCCATATTTTCCCCCCTTTTTTCCCCTTTTTTTCCCATATATTCCCCCATATATTTCCCCCATTTTCTCCCAATTTTTTCCCCATTTTTCCCCATATATTTCCCCCTTTATTCACCCTTTTTTCACCCAATTTTCCCCATATTTTCCCCAATTTTTCCCCATATTTTCCCCCATTTTTCTCCCCATTTTCCTCACATTTTTCCCAATTTTTTCCCATTTTCCCCCATATATTCCCCCCTTTTTTCACCCATTTTTCCCCCTATTTTCCCCAATTTTCCCCATATATTCCCCCTATTTTCCCCCATTTTTTTCAATTTTTTCCCCATGTATTCCCCCATTTTCCCCAATTTTCCCCATATATTCCCCCCTATTTTCCCCCATTTTTTCCCATATATTCCCCCATATATTCCCCCATTTTCCCATTTTTCCTCACATTTTTCCCATTTTTCCCAGCCCGCTCCTGCCATGGGCTCCGGCCCCATCGACCCCCGGGAGCTCCTGAAGGGCCTCGATTGTTTCCTGGGCCGGGATGGGGAGGTCAAAACCATGGACGGGATCTCCAAAATCTTCAGGTGAGACCCCAAACCCTCCTTTATTCACCTTTCCCACCTTTCTGTGCATTCCCATCCCTAATTGTGTTAATTGTGTTAATTAGCCTGATGAAGGACTCGCAGAAGATGGTGAGCCGCTGCATTTACCTGAACATCCTCCTGCAGACCCGCGCCCACGACATCCTCAACAAGTCAGCAAAATTCGATTTTTAATTCCATTTTTGGGGATTTTGGGTGGGTTTGGGTGGGTTTGAGGTTTTCCTGGCCAGAATTTTCCAAAATTCCCGTTTTTTTCCCTCATATTTAGTCCTTAAGCCAAGCAAGCACAGAAAAAATCAGATTTTTGAAGTTTTTCCTGGATGGATCTCTCCAAAATTCCAAATTTTTCCCCTCAGGTTTCATCCTCAACAAGTGAGCACATGGAAAATTGGATTTTAATTCCATTTTTGGGGATTTTGGGTGGGTTTGGGTGGGTTTGAGGTTTTCCTGGATGGATCTTTCCAAAATTCCCACTTTTTTTCCCTCACAATTTATCCTTAAGCCAAGTGAGCACATGGAAAAATTGGATTTTTGAGGGGATTTTGGGTGGTTTTGAGGTTTCTTGACCAGACCTTTCCAGAATTTCAACTTTTTCCCCTCACAATTTATCCTTAAACCAAGTGAGCACAGAAAAAATTGGATTTTTGAGGGGATTTTTAGATTTTTCCTGGATGGATCTCTCCAAAATTCCAACTTTTTCCCCTCAGGTTTCATTCTCAGGCCAAGTAAGCACATGGAAAAATTGGAATTTTTGAGGAATTTTGGGAACTTTTGGGTGGATTTGAGGTTTTTCCCGGCCAGATCTTTCCAAAATTCCAAATTTTTTCCCTCATATTTAGTCCTTAAGCCAAGCAAGCACATGGAAAAATTGGATTTTTGAGGTTTTTCCTAGATGGATCTCTCCAAAATTCCAACTTTTTCCCCTCAGGTTTCATCCTCAACAAGTCAGCAAAATCGGATTTTTAATTCCATTTTTGGGGAATTTGGGTGGGTTTGAGGTTTTCCCAGCCAGAATTTTCCAAAATTCCAATTTTTTCCCCTCAGGTTTCATTTTCAGGCCAAGCAAGCCCAGAGAAAATCTGATTTTTGAGAGGATTTTGGAGAAATTTTGGGTGGATTTGAGGTTTTTCCGGGATGGATCCTTCTGGAATTCCAATTTTTTCCCCTCACATTTTATCCTCAGGCCAAGTAAGCACAGGGAAAATTGGATTTTAATTCCATTTTTGGGGAATTTTGGGTGGATTTGAGGTTTTCCCGGCCAGATCTTTCCAAAATTCCAATTTTTTCCCCTCACATTTTATCCTTAAGCCAAGCAAGCACATGGAAAAATTGGATTTTTGGGTGGATTTTGAGGTTTTTCCTGGCCAGAATTTTCCAAAATTCCAATTTTTTCCCCTCACATTTCATCCTTAAGCCAAGTGAGCACAGGGAAAAATTGGATTTTTGAGGGAAATTTGGGTGGGTTTGAGATTTTCCTGGCCAGAATTTTCCAAAATTCCAATTTTTTCCCCTCACATTTTATCCTTAAGCCAAGTAAGCACAGAAAAAATTGGAATTTTGAGAGGATTTTTAGATTTTCCTGGATGGATCTTTCCAAAATTCCAATTTTTTCCCTCAAGTTCATCAGGACCCAGTAATGATGAAAAACTGATTTATTTTGGATTTTGGGTGTATTTTGGCCGATTTTGACGGGGTTTTTTTTGAACTTTTGGTAGATTCAGGAAGATTTTGACAGAATAAATGTTTTCCTGCCTGAATCCGGACAAAATTCCAAATTTTTTCCCTCAGATTCATCCAGACTTAGTACACATGGAAAAACTGATTTATTTTGGATTTTGGGTGTATTTTGGCAGATTGTGACAGGATTTTTTTTGAACTTTTGGTAGATTCAGGAAGATTTTGACAGAATAAAGGTTTTCTTCTGTGGACCTGGATAAAATTCCAAATTTTTTACCTCAGTAATGATGATGAAAAACTGATTTATTTTGGATTTTGGCTGTATTTTGGCCGATTTTGACGGGGTTTTTTTTGACCTTCTGGTAGATTTGTGCACATTTTAACAGAATAAATGTTTTCCTGCCTGAATCCGGACAAAATTCCAAATTTTTTCCCTCAGGTTCATCCAGACTTAGGAATCACATGGAAAAATGGATTTATTTTGGATTTTGGGTGTATTTTGGCCGATTTTGACGGGGTTTTTTTTGATCTTCTGGTAGATTTGTGCACATTTTAACAGAATAAACGTTTTCCTGCCTGAACCCGGACAAAATTCCAAATTTTTTCCCTCAGGTTCATCCAGACTTAGTACATGTGGAAAAACTGATTTATTTTGGATTTTGGGTGTATTTTGATGGGGATTTTTTTTGATATTCTGGTAGATTTTGGAAGATTTTGACAGAATAAATGTTTTCCTGTCTGGACCTGGATAAAATTCCAAATTTTTTCCCTCAGGTTCATCAGGGCCCAGTAATGATGATAAAAAATGGCTTTATTTTGGATTTTGGGTGTATTTTGGCCGATTTTGACGGGGTTTTTTTTGATGTTCTGGTAGATTTGTGCACATTTTGACAGAATAAATGTTTTCCTGCCTGAATCTGGATAAAATTCCAAATTTTTTCCCTCAGATTCATCCAGACTTAGTACACATGGAAAAACTGATTTATTTTGGATTTTGGGTGTATTTTGGCAGATTTTGATGAGATTTTTTTAAAATTTCAAGTACATTTCAGCAGATTTTAACAGAATAAAGGTTTTCCTGTCTGGATCTGGACAAAATTCCAAATTTTTTCCCTCAGATTCATCCAGACTTAGGAATCACATGGAAAAATGGCTTTATTTTGGATTTTGGGTGTATTTTGGCAGATTTTGACAGGATTTTTTTAAAATTTCAAGTACATTTCAGCAGTTTTTAACAGAATAAAGGTTTTCCTGTCTGGACCTGGACAAAATTCCAAATTTTTTCCCTCAGGTTCATCCGTAATCAGTAATGACATGGAAATAATGGATTTATTTTGGATTTTGGCTGATTTTGACGGGGTTTTTTTCTATCTGCTGGTAGATTCAGGAATATTTTGACAGAATTAAGGTTTTCCTGCCTGAACCTGGACAAAATTCCAAATTTTTTCCCTCAGATCCATCCAGACTTAGTACACATGGAAAAAACTGATTTATTTTGGATTTTGGGTGCATTTTGGCCGATTTTGATGGGATTTTTTTAAAATTTCAAGTTCATTTCAGCAGATTTTGACAGAATGAAGGTTTTTTCTGCCTGAACCTGGACAAAATTCCAAATTTTTTCCCTCAGGTTCATTTAAACTTAGTACATGTGGAAAAACTGATTTATTTTGGATTTTGGCTGTATTTTGGCAGATTTTGACGGGGTTTTTTTTGATCTTCTGGTAGATTTGGGCACATTTTAACAGAATAAAGGTTTTCCTGTCTGGACCTGGACAAAATTCCAAATTTTTTCCCTCAGGTTCATCAGGACCCAGTAATGATGATGAAAAACTGATTTATTTTGGATTTTGGCTGTATTTTGGCCGATTTTGACGGGGTTTTTTTTGACCTGCTGGTAGATTTGTGCACATTTTAACAGAATAAATGTTTTCCTGCCTGAATTTGGATAAAATTCCCGTTTTTCCCCTCAGGTTCATCCGCATCGGGGGCTACAAGCTGCTCAACACGTGGCTGACGGGCTCCAAGGCCGCCAACAACGTTCCCTTCCTGCAGCAGCTGCTGCTGACGCTGCAGCACCTCCCGCTCACCGTGGAGCACCTGAAACAGGTCTGGGCACCTGGGGGGCATTGGGGGACACCTGGGGGCATCTGGGGGGCATTTGGGGACATTGGGGGGCATTTGGGGACACTCAGAGTGGGTTTTGGGGACACTCAGAGTGGGATTTGTCCCGATCCAAAGTGACTTTTACCTCATTTGGGGGCACTCAGATGGCACCTGGGGACACTGGGGTGGCACCTGGGGACACTCAGAGTGGGATTTGTCCTGCTCTAAAGTGATTTTTGCCTCATTTAGAGTGATTTTTGTCACATCTAAAGTGATTTTTCCTCATTTAAAGCCCTTTCAGAGGCTTTGGGGACACTGGGGGGCGTTTGGGGACATCACAAGTGGCATTTGGGGACATCACAGGTGGCATTTGGGGACACCCAGAATGGGTTTTGTCTTATTTAAAGTGACTTATGTCTCATTTTAAAGCCCTTCCAGGGCCCTTGGGGGCACTCAGAGTGGGATTTGGGGACACTGGGATGGCATCTGGGGACACCCAGAATATGTTTTGCCTCATTTAAAGCCCTTCCAGGGCCCTTGGTGACATCACAGGTGGCACCTGGGGACACTGGGGTGGCACTTGGGGACACTCAGAGTTGGTTTTGTCCTGCTCTAAAGTGGGTTTTTTCTCATTTAAAGTGATTTTTGTATCATTGAAAGCCCTTCCAGGGCCCTTAGGGACACCTGGGTGGCATTTGGGGACATCACAGGTGGCATTTGGGGACACTCAGAGTGGGATTTGTCCTGCTCTAAAGTGATTTTTGTCTCATTTAGAGTGATTTTTGTATCATTGAAAGCCCTTCCAGGGCCCTTGGAGACACTGGGGTGGCATTTGGGGACACTCAGGCTGCATTTGGGGACATCACAGGTGGCATTTGGGGACACTGGGGGGCATTTGGGGACACTGGGGGGCATTTGGGGACACTCAGAGTGGGATTTGTCCCAATCCAAAGTGATTTTTGCCTCATTTAAAGTGATTTTGCCTCATTTAAAGCCCTTCCAGGGCCCTTGGGGGCACTCAGGTGGCACCTGGGGACACTGGGGTGTCAAAGTTGGTTTTGTCCTGCTCTAAAGTGGTTTTTGTCACATCTAAAGTGATTTTTGTATCATTGAAAGCCCTTCTAGGGCCCTTGGAGAGACTCAGGTGGCCCTTGGGGACACTGGGGGGCACTTGGGGACACTCAGAGTGGCATTTGGGGACATTGGGGACACCACAGGTGGCATTTGGGGACACTCCCGAGTGGGTTTGTCCTGCTCCAAAGTGATTTTTGTCACATCTAAAGTGATTTTTGCCTCATTTAAAGTGATTTTTGTCTCATTTAAAGCCCTTCCAGGGGATTTGGGGGCACTCAGATGGCATTTGGGGACACTGGGGGGCACCTGGGGGCATTTGGGGACACTGGGGGGACATGTGGGGACATCACAGGTGGCACTGGGGACACTCAGAGTAGGATTTGGGGACATTCAGGTGGCACTTTGGGATACTGGGGTGGCACTTGGGGACACTGGGGACATCACAGGTGGCACCTGGGGACATTCAGAGTGGGTTTTGTTCTGCTCCAAAGTGATTTTTGTCACATCTAAAGTGATTTTGCCTCATTTAAAGCCCTTCCAGAGGCTTTGGGGACACTGGGGTGGCACCTGGGGACACTGAGGTGGCATTTGGGGACATCACAGGTGGCACTTGGGGACACTGGGGGTATTTGAGGACACTGGGGGGGGGCATTTGGGGACACTCAGAGTTGGTCTGGTCCTGCTCTAAAGTGGTTTTTGTCTCATTTAAAGTGATTTTTGGCTCATTGGAAGCCCTTCCAGGGCCCTTAGGGACACTCGGCTGGCATTTGGAGGCACTCAGGTGGCACCTGGGGACACTGGGGTGGCACCTGGGGACACTCCAAGTGGGTTTTGTCCCCCTCTAAAGTGATTTTTGTCTCATTTGAAGCCCTTCCAGGGCCCTTGGGGACACTCAGAGTGGGATTTGGGAACATCACAGGTGGCATTTGGGGACACTCAGAGTGGGATTTGTCCCGATCCAAAGTGATTTTTGTCACATCTAAAGTGATTTTTGCCTCATTTAAAGTGATTTTCATCTCATTTAAAGCCCTTCCAGGAGATTTGGGGGCACTCAGATGGCATTTGGGGACACTGGGGGGCACCTGGGGGCATTTGGGGACACTGGGGGGCATTTGGGAACATCACAGGTGGCACTTGGGGACACTCAGAGTGGGATTTGGGGACATTCAGGTGGCACTTTGGGACACTGGGGTGGCATTTGGGGACATCACAGGTGGCACTTGGGGACGCTCAGAGTGGGTTTTGTGCCACTCCAAAGTGATTTTTGCCTCATTGAAAGCCCTTTCAGAGGCTTTGGGGACACTCAGGTGGCATTTGGGGACACCTGGGGGCACTTGGGGACATTTAGGCTGCATTTGGGGACATCCCAGGTGGCATTTGGGGACACCCAGAATATGTTTTACCTCATTTAAAGCCCTTCCAGGGCCCTTGGGGACACTCAGGTGGCACCTGGGGACACTGGTGTGGGTTTTGGGGACACTCAGAGTGGGTTTTGTCCTGGTCCAAAGTGATTTTTGCCTCATTGAAAGTCCTTTCAGAGGCTTTGGGGACACTCAGGTGGCACTTGGGGACATTGGGGACATCACAGGTGCCATTTGGGGACACTGGGATGGCACTTGGGGACACTCAGAATGTGTTTTGTCCCAATCCAAAGTGATTTTGCCTCATTTAAAGCCCTTCCAGGAGATTTGGGGACACTCAGATGGCACCTGGGGACACTGGGGGGGGCATTTGGGGACACTGGGGGGGCACCTGGGGACATCACAGGTGGCATTTGGGGATACTCAGAGTTGGTTTTGTCCCGGTCCAAAGTGATTTCTGTCTCATTTAAAGGGACTCTTGTCTCATTTAAAGTGATTTTGTCTCATTTTAAAGCCCTTCCAGGGCCCTTAGGGACACTCAGGTGGCATTTGGGG